>NW_027187368.1:14816082-14821087 GCF_028583685.1 Petaurus breviceps papuanus | reverse complement strand
CCTTCCTTCCTTCCTTCCTTCCTTCCTTCCTTCCTTCCTTCCTTCCTCTCTCTTTCTCTCTCTCTTTCTTTTCTTTCTTTCTCTCTCTCTCTTTCTGTCTGTCTTTCTTTCCTTTCTTTCTTCCCCAAATATCTTTTGTCATATATTATTTTTCTTTGGAAGGAAGAGGAGGAGGAATACTGGAAGAAATTATCATGGTGTAAAAAACCAAAAGACATCCTTAAAATTTTATTTTTTAAAAAAGTTAATAGACCCCAGGTTAGGAACCCTTGGCTTATTATTTCTATGGTCCCTTCTAAATCAAGATTTGTGAACCTATGGCTGGTCTAAGGTCACATAATAAGTAAGTGGCAGAATCTGGGTATCCATGTTTTCATGGACTGGGCTCCATCTTTGGAAATTCTCTCTAAAATTTCTTTCTCTGGCTCATTCCTCGGCCTAGGGTTTCCTCTAGGAACATAAAATTTTAGCTCACTTCTAGGGTACCACAGCAAAAGGAAAGGCTCTTGGCTCACATGTAAGGCTTAAGGCATATATGCTACAAAGTTTAGGACAGGCTTTATCTAATTCAACAGAAATTCAAAGGGCTCACACCCAAGTCTATCAAATGTCAAGGCAAGCCCTTTTTCTCTTGGGAGTCTTACCTCCACAGGGAACCATGTAATTAAGCTTATTTTGCTACCTTGTGTCCTGTTTCCTATATCAAAAAGGTATTTGGAGCCTCATTCTTATGATGAGCCCCTCCTTTCCCAGGACCTACAGGGTCCTTCAAGCTTCTAAAGCTACCCAGGGTGGGGACTCCTTGACAGGGGAAAACAATTCTCTAGATCCGTTCAGCTGTTTTTCAGTCCTGTCTGACTCTTTATGACTCCACTCGGCATTTTCTTGGCAAAGATACTGAAGTGGCATGCCATTTCCTCCTTCAGCTCATTTTACAAATGAGAAAACTGAAACAGACAGGGTTGGGTGACTTGCCTACGGTCACACAGCTAATGTGTCTGGAGGATGAGTTTTTCTGACTTCAAGCTCTGTACTTTTTCTGCTATGCCACCTAGAAGCAGAACTCTTATAATTCACAGTACCAGAGAAGAACAAGGTTGGGGCTTTCCCCTCTGCGTCTTGGCACTGTTCCTTGCTGTTCCTGGGTTCCGGCTCTATTTGGCTCAAAAACTCCTCTGCCGGCCCAGGAACTCATGTTCTTCCCACTATGGATACTCCACTGCTATTTTTAAAAGTAATTTAAAAAAAAATTTTAACATTCATTTTGTAAAAGCTGTGAGTTCTGGGGGTGGCTAGGTGATGCAGTGAATAGAGTACCGGCCCTGGAGTCAGGAGGTCCTGAGTTCAAATGCGGCCTCAGATGCTTAACATAAAAACTAGCCATGTGACCTTGGGCAAGTCTCTTAACCCCAACTGCCTTCCAAAAAGCATTAAAATAAATTTTTTGAGTTCTAAATTCTTTCCCTTCCTCCTACTCATCCCCCACCCAGTGAAAGGTTTAAAGTAATTTTAAAAATATTTTTGTTATTCTGAACTTGACAAATAGCAAGCAGGAGTATTTACATACAAACAAGAATAGGAAAAAGACCTGTAAATGGAAATGCAGATTTCTAAACTTATAGCATATTCCTTTTTAATAAATGTATATAATACATTTTGAACATTAGTTCCACTTGTCCATGTTCCTCTCTAAACCTCATTCTGTTCTGTTCTGTACCCTTAAAAAAAAAAAAAAACTGTTACAAAAAAATCATTATCATTCCCTCTCCAAGGGGTAGGTGGTGGTGTGTTGGATAAAATGCTGAGCTCTAGTCAGGAAAACCAGAGTTCAAATCCAGCCTTGGACACTTGGTCATACCTGTGACCGTGGACAAGTCATTTAACCTCTGCCTGCCTCGTTTTCCTCAACTGTAAAATGGGGGTAATAATAGTGCCAACCACAAAGGGTTGTTGTAAGGATTGGAGATTTTTATAAAAGTATGCTTAGCACAGTGTGTGCAGGGTACATAGTAGGTGCCTAATAAATGCTTGTTCCCTTCTCTCCTTATCATATGATAATAAGACTTGTAGAAGTATAGTAAGCACTTAATAAATGCTTGTTCCTTTCCCTCTCTTCTATCCTCCAACAAATATGGTTAAGTAAAACATCCACCCTTTGACCACATCCCCAAATGTGCCTTAGTCTTTACCTTTACTTCATAACCTTTGTCAAGATGTGGGAAGCATTGCCCTTCTCTTTTTCCAACAGTTTCTAGCTTGTTCCAAGAACTCCTTGGGGTTTGGAGATCGGCTCCATCTGGTTCAGGCATCCCTGGGGCTTCATAGTTCCCTGGAGCACATGACTCCCTGGAGGGTCCATGTGGCTGTGCAGGCTTTCTTCCAGGGAACCCTTTATATAAAACTGGCTTAACTCTGACTGATTGACATCTCAGCTCTCCTCTGCCTCTTCAGCCTGCCCCTTTCTTTTAAAGTCGAAGCCCAAAGGTAGAGCTCAGGTATGAATTAGCTATGAATCAGCACTTAGATCAGCAGCAGCATGTTGTAGACAGGCAACAAATACCCATAAACAATTCACACTTTATGAAAAATTAACCTTGTTGATGGAATTTCACACTTCGTTAAGGACAATCACCAAGGCCAGAACAAAGTCATCCTGAGTAGGGACAATGAGCACTTTCTATACCTTGTTTGGTAGTCCTCCATCCAAGGCCACAGTGGAGAGGCCAGGACCCAGGACAATGCCTGGATAGGTCCATTACAGACTCCATGGTCTAGTAATGGCATTGGCACTAGGGGTGGGACTGTGAACGAACATACTCATCTAACTAAGGATCAGTGTTGGAAATAAGGGGAAAGGGAAGGCAAGGCTGGGATGGGGGGACCTCAGATACCAACCAGAGAAGTATAGACAAATGGTCTGGACTCCTAGAGATTTCTCAGCCTATGTTTGGGAGGGTGACTCCATATTGCAGGGCCCTAGGTTACTTCAAAAGTCCCTGCTATTGCCTGACTACACATATATAACCTATATCAATTTGCTTCCCTTCTCAATGAGGGTGGGTGGGGAAGGAGAAAGGGAGAGAATGTGGAGCTCAAAGTTTTAAAAATGAATGTTAGAAATTGTTTTTACATGCAACCAGGAAATAAAATATACAGACAATGGGGTAGAGAAATCTATCTTGCTCTACAGGAAAATAGAAGGGAAGGGGATAAGAGAAGGGGGAGGGTATTGCTAGAAGGGAGGGCAGATTGGGGAAGAGGTAATCAGAATGGATGCCATCTTGGGGTGGGGAGAGGGGAAAGATGGGGAGAAAATTTGGAACTCAAAATCTTGTGAAAGTGAATATTGGAAACTAAAAATAAATTAATTAATGAAAAACAAACATTAACAAGGAAAAAAAAGTCCCTCCTAGCTCTAAATCCAAAAAATCTTTGTGACATCTGTAAGTAAAGGATGTGGGGCATGGGTTGTTATCCCCATTTCTTTTTAGCTGAGGGAATGGGGGAAATTGTTCACTGCTATAGTGGGAGATCCAGAACTTGAACCCAGTCTTCAAAATATAGTGCTATTTCCACATAGGCATTAGTTGTCTCCTTTTAGCCAAACAGGTTGAGTCTAACCATGCCATTCTGCTCTGCTCTAGAATATTCAATGACTCCCAAATGCTTTCAGATCAAATACAAGACTCCTCTGTTTGATATTTAAAGCCTAGCACAATCTGGCTGCAGACTGTCTTCCCAGACCCAGTTCTCATAAGTCTCCCTGATGGAACCTACACTCCAGCTAAACTACCCTTCTTGTTATTCCCCCAAATATCCTTCCCTTCTGCACAGATTGTGCCTCATGCACTCAATGCACTTCCTCCTTATTGCATCCCCCCTCCCCCCACCGTGTTGAGTTTTTTTTCAAATTTAACTCAGGTGCTACCTCCTTCATGAGTGGCTTTTCCTGCTCCCCAGTGTTGTTAGTGCTTTCCCCTTCAGGAAATTATTTTGTATATACTTTGTCTAGCACCCTCTGGGCTCCTTCCTACGTCACCCTTGCAGGTTGGGTCTTCCTAAGGATGACTGTCCCAGGTTCAAGGTACTCCCATGGGACCACACTCCTAAAATTGTGGCTCCAGATTTCTCACTATTGTGTTGCTTTTTTTCTCTAGTCAGCTGGAGGATGCAATTATCTCAAAGGAAAGGCATTCACTGGAATGGTATCATTAAGAATATTAGCAACAAAACATCTCCCCCCAAAACCTGGAGCAGACTCTTCCACAAATGCAAACCTCATTAATGGGAAGAGTGGATAATGGAAAGGTACCTGAGTATAAAAAGCACTGGGTAGAAGCCACTTAGCTCTTTGTACTTACTGCAAGGCCCCTCCCCATGTCTTCTCATAATATCCCCACAATGTTCTTGGGCTGGGCGTGTGTGTGGCTATAACATAGGAGCTGTGGCTTCTGCTGAAATCCTTAGGTGCTGCTGTGCTGTTCCTGGGAAAAACAGCAACAGAACCAGCCTTAGGACCAAGAATCCTTCCCTTCAACTCCGCTGAGATCCAGGCTTAGGATACCGTTGTCTTCTGGAAAAACCACCGCCATGACAGGAAGCCGTATTCCAGGCCTCATATGAGTCTTGACTCAGAGGCCTGCCATCACCTGAGCAGGATTCTTAACTCCAGGCACAGGAATCTCTCCATCTTTGTCTCTTTCTTCATCTCCCTTCCTCTCCCTTCTTTTCCTTATTTATTTATTTTTGTCTCCCTGTTTCTGTCCTCCTCCTTTCTCTCTCCTTTGTTCTCTGTCTCTATATCTCTCCATCTCCCTGAGTCTCTGTCTTTTTGTCTCCTCCTCCCCTCTATTGCCTTCTCTCTACTTGACTGGACTCTCCATATACTTATCTGCACATCCTGTTATATTTCTACTGTAGAGTACTTGAAAGTAGAAACATTTTCTTCCTTCCTTCCTTCCTTCCTTCCTTCCTTCCTTCCTTCCTTCCTTCCTTCCTTCCTTCC
>NW_027187368.1:14806060-14816072 GCF_028583685.1 Petaurus breviceps papuanus | reverse complement strand
TCCTTCCTTCCTTCCTTCCTTCCTTCCTTCCTTCCTTCCTTCCTTCCTTTTTTCCCCTTTCTTTCTTACAAGACAATCAAGGTTAAGTGACTTGCTCAAGGTGTAGCAGCAAGCACCCCAAGGGTCCTCAGGGTTTGCTGCCACCACAGGTTCTTGGATCTGCTTTGATAAAGGAAAGCAACTCAAAATGGGTTAACAAGTTTACTTTAATCAGTCAGATATGTATCGTTTACTTCGTTCAGGGGAAAAAGGTCAGCACCCTGAATTTCAGAATATACAGACAGTATTATCAAGACAGAAACAGATCAAGTACACAGCTTTCCAAACTGTGCAACCATTACATCCATACCAAACAACATCTGGGTTTCAAAGCCAGGGGGCTCTGGACAACGGCTAGCCCAGAGTTTCATCAAATCACAGAACACTTCTCAAAGTGAGCCCCAAAACAAAGCCTCAAATCAGGGTTTATATACCCTTCTCCTGGCTCAGAGAACATAACAACCTTATTGACCCACTGGCTAATCAAGAAGTATCTACTGAAAAACAAGCCTCCCACCCCAGGCTTCAGGTGCACTTTAGCCTAGGGGAAGGGAAGATCTTCAAAATTTACATTCCCATTACATTCGGCCCCAAGATCTTTCATGCCCATAGCATAGACAATTTAATTTTGAATTAGCACTAAACATCTCTTAGGGCACATTTTCAAGACACAGAACTAAAGTTACCAAAGTGGCCATTGGGCCTTAAACAAACACAAAGTACATAGCATTATCACTTCAATTCAAAACAAGAGTCCAAATAAAGTTCTCTTGGGGGAAGGGGGTATCCTTCCCCTCACACAGCTCCAGCCCCTGATTCCAAGTACAGAGATGGGGCTGGGCAACAAAACCAACAAGGTGGGGTCCCTGGGGAATCAAGGCACTTCATCCCACCCACCGTAGTCACAAGTCCATCCTCCCCTTGGGTCCCAAACTGTGGGATGCAGCAAGGAAACACATTCAGTGCCCCTGTTTTGCTGCTCAGTTCTTATCTTTTCCTGTGGCTGAATTCCGAACTCCTGGGTTCCTTCTCCTCTCGCAGGCGGCAGCCGCTCCTGGCTTCTGCCCAGGTCCCAATGCAGGCAGCTCACCATTCCTGCTCTCAGCTCAGCGAAGTCTGTACGCAGGCCATTCTTCTCTCCTGGTCCATGGCTCCACAGAGTCACAGCTACCACAACTTGGAAACAAACAATTATCCCAGTCCCCATACTTTCCTTTTACTCTGCAGATCCTGTTTGTGACGCCATTTTGTAGCAGCAAGCACCCCAAGGGTCCTCAGGGTTTGCTGCCACCACAGGTTCTTGGATCTGCTTTGATAAAGGAAAGCAACTCAAAATGGGTTAACAAGTTTACTTTAATCAGTCAGATATGTATCGTTTACCTTGTTCAGGGGAAAAAGGTCAGCACCCCGAACTTCAGAATATACAGACAGTATTATCAAGACAGAAACAGATCAAGTACACAGCTTTCCAAACTGTGCAACCATTACATCCGTAACAAACAACATCTGGGTTTCAAAGGGGGGGGGGGGGCCTCTGGACAATGCTAGCCCAGAGTTTCATCAAATCACAGAACACTTCTCAAAGTGAGCCCCAAACAAAGCCTCAAATCAGGGTTTATATACCCTTCTCCTGGCTCAGAGAATGTAACAACCTTATTGATCCACTGGCCAATCAAGAAGTATCTACTGAAAAACAAGCCTCCCACCCCAGGCTCCAGGTGCACTTTAGCCTAGGGGCAGGGAAGATCTTCAAAATTTACATTCCCATTACACAGGGTCACACAGCTAATAAGTGTCTGCAGTCAGATTTAAGCTCAGGTCCTCCTGACTCCAGAGCCAGTGCCCTATCCACTGAGCCACCTAGCTGCCCGGACACTTTCATTTTTGTCATTGTGTCCCCAGCACCTGGCCCATCATAGGTGCTTAATAAATGTTTGTTGAATTGAATCCTAGTAATTGAAGAGGCGCCTTGTTACCAGACCTCACACTCCATTGTGGAACCATGGTTATTGGAACTCCGGTAGAACAGACCAGATGGGTGAGAACCAAAGGCCTGCAGGGAATGCTTCAGTGGATGGTGATAACTGGGGGAGGACTCTCTTTACTTGGTCATTGTGTATGTCATTCTCTTGGTTCTACTTATTTTGTTTCCATTAGTTTATAGAAATCTTCACATGTGTCTCTAATTCCTCACGGTTATCTCTTTTTTATTGCACAATGATAATCCATCACATTCATAGACCATAGTTTACTCAGCCATTCTCCAATGGATGAGTCTCCACTTTATTTCTAGTTCTTTGCTACCATAAAAAAGTGCTTCTGTGACTATTTTAGTATATGTTATTTTTGTTCAGTTGTTTTTCAGTCATGTCTGACTCTTCATGACCCCATCTGGGGTTTTCTTGGCAAAGATATTACAGTGTTTTTTTTATTTTCTTCTCCAGTTCATTTTACAAATGAGGGAACTGAGGCAAACAGGGTGAAGTGACTTGCCCAGGGTCACCCAGCGAGTAAGTGTATGAGGCCAGATTTGAACTCAGGAAGACTCATCTTCCTGATTCCAGGCCTGGTACTCTATCCATCACTCCACCTAGCTGGCCAGGTATATTATGCTTTTATTTCTATCTGACTTCCTTGGACTGCATGCCTAGGAGTGGGATCCCTGGTGGAAGGGATCACTTTTAATCACTTTTCTTACATGATTCCAAATTGCCGTCCAGATTGGTTGGATCACTTAACAGCTTAATCAATAGCAGTATGTATACCATGTGTCTGTCTTCCCACAGCCCTTCCAACATTGTTCACATCTTTTTTTATCACTCTATAATTCTATTGATTATCTCCAGTTTATCCTGCATCTATTTTGTTTGTACATAGTTGTTTGCATGTCCCCAGTGCTTGGCACAATGCCCGACACATAGCAGACACTTCACCAAGGCTTACTGACTGGCTGTAGTCTTACCACAAAAGAAGATAGGAGTATCACATCATCCCCATCCCCCATTCTGGATAATCCGCTTCCATCCACACAGTGATGATCACATTTACAGCCCCTCAGTGACACCGTTGGCTTGTCCTGAGTTTGCAGTCTACTAGCCCCTGCTCCCCCCCCCCCCAGGTCCTTTTTGTACATGAACTATTTGCTCTCTAGCAGTCTTGATATGCCCAAGGGCAGCCACACAGCTGGTTGTCAGAACCAAGATTAGAAGCGCCCAGGAGAGGAGGGCAGTAATATCATGGAGATGGTCTGGTGTCTGGCCTGCCTTCAGGTACTTTGGCTACCTTTTGCCTTCTGGAGGAAGAGAGCAGTGACAGGAGGCATGGGCAGGGCTGAGCTAGGGACAGAGCATGGAACAAGGACTTCCTGTTCTTAGGGGGTGCTGGGACCTCACTAAGTGCCTACTGACAGAGTGGGGGTTCAGAGCAGCTGAGCCACAGCAAGCCGCTTTGAGGGTCAGCCAACAGCAGGAAGGTTTAGGAATCCCCAGAGCCAAGGGCTCCCAGCTGCCCCTCTCCTGGAATCAGTCACTCTGCTCTACTCTCCTGCTGAGGAAGGTCATGGCCACTGGGCTGCCCTGTGGAACTTGGGCACGTGCTTGGCTCCTCCGGCTTCCCCTTTGCTTTTTCAGATCTGGAAACAAACCTAGGTCATAGGGATTTTTAAAATGACAGTAGCACTCCTAATGGAATTCTGCCTCTTGGAATCCCAAGCTTCCTTCAAGGCTCAACTCCTACAAAGCGCTCTCACCCTCCCCAAATTACTTCATATCTTTGAATATATTTAGTCTCTGAGCATGGAGCATCCCCTCAGAAGGAGGTAAAGTCCAGACACCTGCCAGCTCTTATGACTCTAGGGTAAATCACTAAACCTCTCCTGTCCGTTTGCTCATCTGGAAAATGGGTGTGAAGATAAGAGCATCTACTTCCCAGAATTGTTGTGAGGATCGAGTGAGTCGAGTGAAAACCTTAAAATGCTAAATAAATGCTAGTCATTATAGGCTCTTGCCCCTGCCTGGAACAAATCCTGGCTATTGAAACCTCTTTTGTCTTTCTTTTTAAAGCCCAGCTAAACAGCTAAAGTCCCATATTTTCTACCAACCCTTCTCTTATCTCCCCCTCCCCTCTAGGGATCTCTTCCTCCTCAAATCTCATAGTATAATAGCAAGTTATTAGTCCGCTATTGGACTCTAAGCTCCTTGAGGGCAGGAACTGTTGGGGGTTTTTTTTTTGCCTCTTTTTTATCCCCAGCACTTAGCATAGTGCCTGACACATAGTAAGGTCTCTAATGTTTAATGACTACTATAGATAATTTCTTTTCTTCCTGTACTCTAGATTATAAGCTCCTTTTGTTGAAATATGGTGCCTTACTTTATTGCTGTATCTTTGTGCCCTGCATGTAAAATAGAGTTCCCCGTATTTCAATCAAACCACAGGCCCAGTCTCTATCTCTGCCCACAACAATTTTACCTTCTTTTGAGAAAGACATTTGCATATAAAAGTATACATACAAAATAAATCCAAGGTCATTTTGTTTGGGAAAGGGGAAGGGGAAAGAATAGTAGCTGAGGGGGCAGCTAGGTGGTGCATTAAATAGAGCACCCGCCCTGGAGTCAGGAGGACCTGAGTTCAAATTTGGCCTCAGACACTTAACACAAAAACTAGCTGTGTGACCTTGGGCAAGTCACTTAACCCCAATTGCCCTTCAAAAAAAAGGCAAAAAAAAATGATGGAATTAGAGAATAGTAGCTGAGAGAGACCAAAAAAGGCTTCATGTAAGTGGTAGCACTTGAGTTTTGAAGGAAGCTAAGGTTCTATTAGATAATTCAAAGAGTGTCAGACATGAACACTGAAAGATGGATCTGGCTCTGTCATTTACTGAGAGACCTTGGAAATGTGCCTCAGTTTCCCCATATGTGCAATGATAGGTCTGGGCTAGGGACCTTTTCAACTCAGAAACATATATGCTTTTGCTCAGAGATACTGGAGTGATTTGCCATTTTTTTCTCCAGCTCATTTTTACGGATGAGGAAACTGAAGCAAACAGGGTTAAGTGACTTGCCCAGGGTCACACAGCTAGTAAGTGGTATGAGGTCAGATTTGAATTCAAGAAGATGAGTCTTACTGACTCCAGGCCTGGCACTCTATCTGCTACACCACCTAGCTGTCCGTTCAGCGGTTCTGTCTCCTCCAGCACTGGAAAGGGGCACATTTCCTCCTGGACCAACACATCTGCCCACTAGGGCCAGCAGAGGGCGCCAAAAGATCAGAGTTTTGATAGCTACTCAGTCTAGTCAGTCTCAGGTTGAAAGTTGGGTCCTGGAAGCCAGCCAGAAAGCTGTTTTCTTTTGCTTGGATTAGGGAGATTCTGGGTCTTTTGGGGGCGTCCTGATGACTCCATGCCCCTCCCGTTGTTGAGTCTTTCTAACATGGGGACCCTAAGAGTCATCTGTCCTCCTGCTGGGCTAAAATCCAAACCACAGATAGAGGGGCAATCAGGAGAGAAAGAGGTGGGGCTGAGGAAAACAAAACCACTCCCCTCCCCTTAATGGCCAGCCTTTCATCAGATTCTTGCCTTGGTTAAGATCCTTTCTTTAGGCTTCTTTCTACCCATAGAGAAGAAACATAGAATATACAAAATATACAAGTACAAAGGGTTGTTAGAGACTATATAGTCTAATCCCCTATTTTACAAAGGAGGAAACTGAGACTGGAGGTTAGTTGTGATTTTCCCATACATTACTGAGTTTACAAATTGCTCAATTATTCCTGCTTTTTTTTTTTGGAGGGGGGAGGGCAGGGCAATTGGGGTTAAATGACTTGCCCAAGGTCACATGGCTAGTTTTTGTGTTAAGTGTCTGAGGCCGAATTTGAACTCAGGTTCTCCTGACTCCAGGGCCAGTGCTCTATTCACTGTGCCACCTAGCCTCCCCAATTATTTCTGCTTTTTATGCCTTTCTTCTAGCCCCCCCTCTATATTTCCAACTTCCAGATATATAGGTGATCAACTTCCAACCTTACCTTAAACCTTTAGCTAAAGTCATTCCAGTCTTCCCCGGGAATTTTCTCAGCACTCAGCTTTAAGGTCTTGAGGCCTGAAAGAAAGAACCCGGCTGGACCTTCCGATGCAGCCTCGAGAAAAAAGATGATCAACACTATATTTATATTATGAAAAGGACTTTAAGACCACAATAGTCCTGCTGTCTCTTCACCATACCACCTCCTTTCTGGCTGTCATCCTTATTTCCCTCTTACCAGAAACTTGGACGCTGCCTCTGGGTCCCCTGGTTCTGACAAGTGAACTATTGTTTTATCTTTCCTGGGTCCAGGCCTCCATGCCACTTCTAGACCATCTCTTCATCATGGCCTTACAAGGTGAATGATATCCCCTTTCCAGCACCCCTTTATGTACTGTCTTCCCTATTAGATATAAACTCCTTGAGGGATGGACCTGTCTTTCTATATTCCCCAAATTTACTACAGTGCCATTTAATTTTATTGTTCAGACGTTTCTGACTCTTTGTGACCCTGTTTGGGGTTTTCTTGGCAAAGATACTGGAGTGGTTTGCCATTTCCTTCTCCAGCTAATTTTACTGATGAAGAAACTGAGGCAAACAGGGTTAAGGGACTTGCCCAGGGTCACACAACTAGTAAGTATCTGAGACCTGATTTGAACTCCAGTGTGAGTTCCTGGCTCCAGGCTTTGGTGGTGCTTTATCTACTCTACCACTTAGCTGCCCATGCATTTAATAAATCTATCTATCTATCTCTCTATCTACCATCTGTCTGTCTGTCTATCTGTCTGTCTATCTATCTATCTATCTATCTATCTATCTATCTATCTATCTATCTATCTATCCCAAACCAAGTTCTTTGGCAAATCCTCATGAGGAAGGGGTGAGAGTGGGTAGGTATAGTGTTGTAAATGACCAGCCTGGAGCTTGAGGACTCCTGGGTTCCACAGATGCTGGTCTCTCTCTCTTCAATGGCTCTCCTCCACTTTACCTGTGTAGATTACAATGAGAGGCCCTCTGGGATGGAGTAAGACTGGAATTTTGGTTAACTGACCTTTCTATATGGACATAGGTCCATATGTTAAAGACTGTCTCAATCCTGTTTTCCCAAAGGACCAACATAGCATCCAAGGTCCAATAGGATCAACTCGGAATTCCACTAGGTGGCGCAGTGGGTAGAGCACTGGGCTTGGAATCAGGCAAATTCATCTTCAGGAGTTCAAATCTGACTTCAGACACTTAGTAGCTGTGTGACCCTGAGCAAGACACTTCACCCTGCTTGCCTCAGTTTCCTCATCAGTAAAATGAGTTGGAGAAGGAAATGGAAAGCCTCTCCAGGATCTTTGCCAAGAAAAACCCAAATGGGGTCAGGAAGAATTGGACAGGACTGAAAAACGACAGAAGGAAAACAAGGGAATCTACTACATAAGAACCCCAAATTCCTAGGGACTATACAAACTATGAAGTCTATAAGGGCAGAGCTATATCTTATGTAAACCTTGAGTCTTTTCTAGTGCTTGGCATAGTGCTCTGCACATGGTAGACATTTAACAAATGTTGAACTGAATTGAAAGCTCACAGAGACTTAGCATGTTAGATCTGGATGGGAGTTGAGACAATGGAATGGCAGACCTGAAAGGCCATAGATTCAAATCAGTTATCTTAATTTCAATCCAACAACCATTTATTAAAAATCGACTACATGCACTTACTAGCTGTGTGACCTTGGGCAAGTCACTCAACCCCAATTGCCCTGCATTCCCCCCTCCAAAAAGACAAAAAAAAATCCACTACATAGCAGACATAAAGCTAGGTACAGGACTATAAAGACAAAGAATAATATGCCCTTGACTTTTAGAGGGATTTAGTATACTTTGGTAGAAGGTGTGAGACAGGCCTTCTTGGTACAGCACCAGCTTGCCTGCGATACGGGCATGGAAGGGGTCAGATGCCTGGACAGCTTCTGCAGAGGAAGGAAGAGTCCTCACTTGTATGGCAAGAGAGGGGAGATTAGGGAAGACTTCCTGAGGGTGCTGGCACCAGAGCCGAGCTTTAAAGGAAGACAGATTTCAACAGACTTTGGTGTAAGGGCAGGATGGAGAGAGGGAGGAGCCTGTTCCAGGCTTGGGGTCCAGAGAGACTAAAGAGGGGCAGAGTAGAGTCTGGGAGGAACTGTACTCATCAAATCTAGAAGAGTAATAATAAAAATAAAAGCCTTCATTTACACATCACTTTAGGGTTTACAAAGCCCTTTACATGCATTTATCTTTACATTCATTATCTCCCTGGATCTTCTCAACCACTTCCAGAAGTAGGTACTGGTCAGGACCTGTGTTTAATTTCATTGGTTTGGGGAGCTCTTGAGAGAAAACTCCCTCTTCCTGCATAGGCAGGCAAGTGTTTTGCAATGTGAAGTTCGAGTTTCCTGGCTCTGAGTGATTGGCTCAGGGTCTCACAGTCCAGAACTCCTGGCTTTCCTGTCCTGAGGACCACACTCTCCCCAAGAGGTCAGGCTACACATTATTAAGATGGGGAAACTGAGGCTGAGAAAGGTTAAGTGACTTAAGTAGTGTGCTACAGTAGAAAGAGTTCTTGCTGGTGCAGGAGTTAGAGGAGCTGGCTTTAAATCTCCCCTCTGAAGCTACCTGTGTCACCTTGGTTTGTTACTAAGCCTCCATGAACCTCACTTTCTTTTTCCTTCTTCCTTCCTTCCTTCCTTCCTTCCTTCCTTCCTTCCTTCCTTCCTTCCTTCCTTCCTTCCTTCCTTCCTTCCTTCCTTCCTTTCTTCCTTTCTTCCTTTCTTCCTTTCTTTCTTTCTTTCTTTCTTTCTTTCTTTCTTTCTTTCTTTCTTTCTTTCTTTCTTTCTTTCTTTCTTTCTTTCTCTTTTTGCCTTTTGGAGGGCACTTGGGGTTAAGTAACTTGCCCAAGGTTACACAGCTAGTTTTTTTGTGTGTGGGTTACATGGCTGATGCCGGAACTGAACTCGAGTCCTCCTGACTCCGGGGCCAATGCTTTACTCACTGTGCCACCTAGCCGCCCCGTGAACCTCACTTTCTTCCATTCATTAAACAAGCTGGCCTCTGAAGTCCCTTCCAGCTCCAAATCCTTGATCCTCTGGTCCATAGTCATGCAGTGTTGTAGGTAGAATTGAAACCCTGGTCTTCCCTGATCTAAATCCAGTGCTTGGTTGCTTTTGGATAGAGGATGGAAGAACTGAGCTAGAGAGTGTTTCCTGTCCTCCCTGTGTGACTGCAGGTTAGTTATTAAACCTCTTTGTGTCCACACATCCTTACCTCACAGGCGTGTTTCAGGAGGGTAGTTGATTTTTTTTTAAAGCCTGCTTTGAGTTCAGCTATATAAATATCTCCTCTATAAAACAAAGGGACTATGGCCTCTCAGTGTGTGTGTGTGTGTCTCCTGTGTTATTTCCAAACCACCCTTCTTGGGGCATATGTGGGGGTGGGAGTGGGGAGACAGGGAGGTAATACAAGGGTCTGAAGTACATTCTGCCCACCTGACTGCTTGTTGCATCACCTTCCCTCTTCATCCTCCCAGTCCCCCAAGGAAGGCAATTTAGGTTTGTGGGGAGGCAGGCAGAAGGGGAAGTTCCCTAGGCCCCTGGGATGGGTAGGAGAAATAGGAAAGCCAGGAGGGGTGAGGGGCCTAGCTGTATGGGCCTGGCCTGAGGGATGCTCATGGGCTAAGGGGGAGGGGAATCCCCCCTATTTCTTCCTCCAGCTTTTTGACTCAATTCCGGAATCTCTCCTGCTCTCTGCCTTCACCAAGCAAGGCACCCACACCTTTAATTAGAAAGCAGCCGTTTCCTCTGGATCCATCTCCCTCACTGTTTAATTAACTGCACACACACAGACCCCCCACCTTCTTCTCACACCTAAAGCTCCCCCTTCCCATAGACACCCCCACCCCCATTCCTCCTCTCAAAGTCTGCCTCTTCCCCACCC
>NW_027187368.1:14799943-14806050 GCF_028583685.1 Petaurus breviceps papuanus | reverse complement strand
AGTGGAGACTCTTATGGAAGCCAAACTGAGTCCTGGGGGGCAGGGAGAATGGGGAAAGCTAGAGCCAAGCTGGGACTTGTATGGAGGCTGAGCTGAGGCCAAGCTGAGGCCCATGTGGAGGCCAGACTGAGACCAAACTGAGGCC
This sequence comes from Petaurus breviceps papuanus, assembly GCF_028583685.1. Lineage (NCBI taxonomy): Eukaryota > Metazoa > Chordata > Mammalia > Diprotodontia > Petauridae > Petaurus > Petaurus breviceps. The sequence goes on along the minus strand of NW_027187368.1, from coordinate 14,805,905 downwards.
TATGTGGAGGCCAGCCTGAGGTCAAGCTGAGGCCTATATGGAGGGGGAGCTAAGATCCTGCTAATCTTTACATTTCAGCAGCTATTTCACTATGGGAAAGGGGAAGAAAGGGGAAATCAATCAGGGGAAACTCCAATTTGAATGCCTAGGGGGGAAAATAGGATGTGGAGACAGGAATTTTACCCCTGGCCAATACTCCTTGGGTCTGGAGGAGCTGTAAATAAACAATATTTATCATTGTTACCACCTATTTTACAGGATTGCCATGAGGGAAATTCTTTGAAAAACTGAAGACCTCCTAGAAATGTGAGTTAATATTTTTATTATAAATGTTTATTGACAGATTACTACTACTATCCTTATTAGTATTTTTTAGTGCATGGGTCCTTGGATTACCTTTATCTCCCCCCCTCTCCCCTTACTCACCCCAGAATTAGCTCTAACTCTGAGCAGTGCTGTCTTTGGGGAAGGATGGAACAGACAGGGATTTAACCACGAAAGGGTATTTGGGGCACTGCCTCATGGGGGATACAGGGCCCTTACTGGCATCGAACCTACCTTCATGCCCCAGTTTTTTAGTTTTTCATGTGCCCTATAACAATTTCTAGGGCCCCCACATGTCACGTTACTGGGAATATATCATCTGAATGAGCCTCTTAGCTAAACCAGTCCTTGGACAAAGACACATTGTTTTTGACTGGGCCTGCCTCCTATGACTTTCTAGCTTCTAGAATCTCCTACCAAAAGCTATGAGAGCCCAAGATCACCTAGAGGTCAAGGTCAGGAGGAAGGCTTTGTTTGGGGGGCTCCATTAGCATAAAATTCCTGCCATGGTCTTGGAGTAGGAGGTAGATAATGAGAAAAGGGAAGGAAGATATTAGTCTGGGACCTGAACCTATTGACAAGAAAAGCCATCTCCCTCCCTTCCTTTCTATCCTCATTCTCCCCTGGAATAGTTTGCTGCCCCAGGAACCCACAGTTCCTGTCAAATCCAATACCTAGTGGCTATCTCAGGGGCCACAAGATGTTAATTGACCTCAGCTCATCCAGTCTTCATAGAGGCATCGTCTCAATATGACATCATCTAAGATGCCTGGATTTAGTTAAGAGTTAATAAATATTTATCAGGAACTCACTACGTGCTGGGCATTGTGCTAAGTGCTGGGGATAGGAAACAATGTGAAAAAAGAAACAGCTCCTCCTCTCAAGGAGTTTATAATCTTTTTTTTCCCAGAAATAAACTTACTTTATATCAATACAATCTCTGTGACTTTAGTGGAGTGGAGGGGGAAGAAGTGTTTATACAGTTTGAATCTAGAGTAGGCCTGCACAATATATGGCCCTTGGCCGGCTTGCGGCCAGTCAAAGGGTTTCAGGTGGCCACTGAAAAATGTAAAGTTGGCACTGTGCAAGCTTCTCTTTGTCACGTGACCCACAGCATCCAACCATCATCAGTCTGTCTCTAGTCTAACCTATCTGCAGCCCAAAGAAGTTTAGCCTATTTTAATTTTAGCCCCTACCTGCTGCGAAGTTGTGCAGGTCTCATCCAGAGACAGAGATGAAGAATGGTCCCTCCAATTCCCTTTTGTTTGGGGGGATGAGGTTTAAAGCTGTGCTTTAAACTGGAACTGAAGGCTAGCAGTCTGGGCAAGAAGAAAATATCCCTTTGATTCAACGCTGAGAGTAAGGGTGAGGGGTTTGAAGCTTTGTTTGATGGCAGGAAGGATGGTTGGATGGGAGAGAGTGCCCCACATAATGATTCAATCCTGAGAAAAAGAGTGTGGGGGGCAGGGTGAGTAAGTGATTATTAATCAAGACTTAAAAGTATGGAAGGGTCCAGGAAATATCAGATGAAGGGGCAAAAGGGCAGTCCCTCCCAAATGGACCAAGTTGAGGGAAAATTTGAAGTTGGGAGGGGTCACTGATTGTGTTTCTGGTAAAGGAATCAAAGCTGGTCCTAGACGGAGAGTGAGAGGATGGCATGGGGGCCAAGGCAGAAGGAGGAGGCTCCCATGCCCTTGTACGTGTCTCAAATGCCCTCTGTATGAATTATGTGCATCATGGTATCTCGTGGTCCCTGGTACATTAGACCCTTGACATAGGCTGGTTGTAGAGCCTGGTACTGACTACTTTAAAGGGTGTCATGGTGAGGACAACAGCCAGGATACTCACCATGGTTGCAGCCAGAGCCAGCTTTCAGTTCTGTGGTGGAAGCACATTTGGGAGACAGCATCTCTCTGAGGCCAGGATCAAATTGGTGATGTCTCTGAGCAGTCAAGGGTGAATTGGTGATTCCCCATCCTCCCAATCCCAAAGAGGGGTTTATAATCTAACGGGGGAAGACATACAAAAAGAAGCTGAGAAATGGGGAGGAGGGGCATCAGGTATCCAAGACTGGAAAATGGTAGAGAAGTCAGTCAGAGACATCGCAAAGTAGTACAGTTGGGTGCAAAATGAGAGACAAATTAATGGTCAAAAAACTTAGATTCAAAGTCCTGGCACTGCCACTTAACAACTGGGTGATTTCAGGCAAGCCAATTTATCTCTCTAAGCCTCAGTTTAAAATGGGCTAACACAGCTGTGTGACCAGGAGGAAAATCATTGAATATTTCTGATCCTCAGTTTTCCTGATTTACAAAGGTAGATAATGATAGCTAGGTGGTGCAGTAGATAGAGCACGGAGCCTGCAGTCAGGAAGACCTGAGTTCAAATCCGGCCTCAGACATTTGCTGTCTGGGTGACTCTGGGCAAGTCACTTAACCCTGCTTGCCTCAGTTTCCTCATATGTAAAATAACTGGAGAAGGAAATGGCAAAGTTCTCCAGTATCTTTGCCAAGAAGATCCCAAAAACGTCATGGAAAGTTGGGCACAACCGAACAATGATAGCTGTAGTATCCAAGGTCTCTATAAGACTCCAATGAGACTGCACCCAAAGCATTCTGCAAACCTTATTAGGGTATGTAAATTTCAGGGTCATTACCCCCATAGCTTACCATTAATGGCAAAGAACATTACCAAATAGTTGTAATGATTAGTCATTTATATTATCATTTAAAATCTGATTAAATTAGACCTTCTTCTCTAATATCTCTTTTCATGTTTTTGCTTGAAAAATTTGACCTTTTGAATTTCAGAAAAACCTGGAAAGACTTACATGAACTGATGCTGAGTGAAGTGAGTAGAACCAGGAGAACATTGTACATAGCAACACTTTGTGATGGTCAACTTTGATAGACTTAGCTCTTCTCAGCAATACAGTGATCTAAGACAGTTCCAAAAAACTCAAGATGGAAAATATTATCCACATCCAAAGAATCATGGAGTTTGAATGCAGATCAAAGCAAGCTATTTTCACTTTAAAAAATTTTTTTCCTTCTTGTGGTTTTCCCCTTTTGTTCTGATTCTTCTTTCACAACATGACTGATGTGGAAATACGTTTAAGATGATTATACATTGTATAACCTATATCAGATTTCTTGCTGTCTTGGGGAGGGGAGAGGGAAGGGAGAGAGGAAGAAAAAATAGGGAATTCAAAATCTTATAATAGTGAATGTTTAAAACTATCTTTACATGTAATTGGAAAAAATAAAATGCTATTAAGTAGAAAAAAATAACTGCAAAAGAGAAAATTTTTACTGTTGTTTCCTTTGATGTACTATTATTTATTTTGTGGAATTTTTTGAACTAATTCCTTTGTAGTTTGATGGGTATAGTACTATACCTGTAAATTATAGAATCATAAAATAGAAGTGACCTCAGCAGCCATCTAGTCCATCTCATACATGAAAAGAATTCCTATTATGACATACGCAATTAGTTATCTAGCCTCTGGTCTAAGACCTCCAAGGAAGGAGAGATTACCACCTCTTAGACAGGCCATTGCACCTTTGGAAAGATCCAATTGTTAGAAAATTTTTCCAGAAATTTGGTTCAAATTTGCCTCTATGAAAATTTTAATTTAGATAGTATTGTAAGTTCTGGTATATTGGAATAGTCCCTCTGTGAATATGAGAAATCTCTCTAATATTTGTCTTCTTTTATTGCTGTAGAAAGTTTTATAGTTATATTTATATAAGTCCTGTCTTGGTCTTAGGTTAATTCTCAAATAGTTTATGCTTTTTGCAGGTATAAAATTTTTAAAGAGAAATTCTCACTGATATCTTTTGTTTTCATGTAGCTAAATTTTCTCCTTGAATTTAGCCCTCTACCCCCACCCCTGAGAATTATTCCATACAGGAAAAGATTTTTTTTTTAAAGAAAAAAAGAAGAGAAAAAGCAATCAGCATAACCAATCAATACATCAAAAAAATCTGAAAATATATGCAATGTTCCATATTAGTTGACCTCTCACCTCTACGAAGGAAGAGGGAGAGAGGTCTTCTTACATCTCTTCTTTTGGGCCTTGTTTGGTTTTTGTAGTTTTGCAGCATTCTCTTTAGATTATTTTGTGTTGGTTCTTTTGATTTACATTGTTGTAGTTATTGCTTATATGATTTTCTTGGCTCTGCTTACTTTACTCTGCATCAGTTCATGTAAATCTTTCAATATTTTCCTATACTTATATTTGTTATTTCTAGCAGCATAGTACCATTTCATGCCATTCATGCAGCACAATTTGCTCAGTCATCCCCAATCAATGGGCACCTTCTTTGTTTGGCTACCAGAGAAAGTGCTGCTATAAATACTTGGTTATATGTGTGATCTTTCTTTTTATTTATTGTTATTATTATTTTTGCTTTTTGAAGGGAGGAGGGCAGGGCAATTGGGGCAATTAAATGACTTGCCCAAGGTCACATGGCTAGTAAGTGTTAGGTGTCCGAGACTGAGGCCGGATTTGAACTCAGGTCCTCCAGATTCCAGGGTTGGTGCTCTATTCACTGCACCACTTAGTTGCCCCAATTTTTCTTTTTATCAATAACTTCTTTGGGGTATATGCCTAGCTGTAGAATCTCTGCATCAAAAGGTATAGACATTTTAGTCTTTTTGAAATTTTAAAAACATGAACTTTCTCCTATTTTTTCCTTTTTTGTTAGTTCTATACATAAGACTTGGTGTTTATTTTGTATTTTATTTATGGAAGCTATTGATCATCTTGATTGTTTTTTCCATTGAGAAAATCAGACAATATCTGTAAAGAGATTAGCAGAGTGCTGAGCACATAGTAGGTGGTAAACAAGGGCTTGTTCCTTTCCTCCCACCCCCAGTTCTATAGAAGGGAGCAATCTCTGTGGTGAAAGGATCCACTTTCTTTGCCACTACCAATACCAACTGCCATGAAGAGGCAGATAAGCCCAGGAGCCCTGAGAGGGGCGGCACCTGCTAGACCACTACTCTAGATTCAGCCGTCCCTGCAGAAACAGCGCCTGGGGGTGCATGGTCCGGGAAACGTTCCTGGGGGTGCCGAAGTCATAGCTACTGAGGGCCCAGAAAGGAAAGAGTGCGCTTGCCGCCAAAGTCCTCCTCACTCTCAAATGGCCCGGCATCAGAAACTGATGTGATTTTATCACATGGAAATGACATTAAGGAAGATGAATCACTATCTGTTTTGATGCTGCACTGTCAGGACCATGGGGACTTTCCATTTGACTTGCCACTGAAACCCTTTATATACATTGTCTCCTGTATTGGAATGTGAGTTCTTTGAGATTAGGGACTGTCATGCTCTCTCCCCAGCACTTGGTATGGAGCTTTGTTCATAGTAAATGCTTAATAAATGCTCTTCCTTCCTCCCTCTTTCCCTCCCACCCTTCCTCCCTAACTTTTCTTTCTTTCTTCCTTCCTTCCTCCCTTTCTTTCTCTTTCTTTCTTTTCCTTTCTTCCTTCCTTCCTTTCTCTTTCTCTCTCTCTCTTTCTCTCTCTCTTTCTGTTCCTTTCTTTCTTTCTTCCTTCCTTCCTTTCTCTCTCTCTCTTTCTCTTTTCTTCCTTCCTTCCTCCCTTTCTTTCTCTTTCTTTCTTTTCCTTT
>NW_027187368.1:14789224-14799843 GCF_028583685.1 Petaurus breviceps papuanus | reverse complement strand
TCTTTCTTTCTTTCTTTCTTTCTTTCTTTCTTTCTTTCTTTCTTACTAGGTCTCAGTCTGAAGATTTTGCAATTCTGGAGACCCCTGCCTCAATAGGGATGGAGGGGGTAGGCCACTAGGTGGCGGAGTAGATAGAGCACAGGGCTCACAGGAAAATCTGAGTTCAAATTTGATCTCAGATACTTAATAGCTGTGAGGTCCTGGGCAAGTCATTTAACCTCTGTTTACCTCAGTTTACCTTCATCTCTAAAATGAGGGTAATAATAGCTCCTACCTCATAGGGTTGTTATGAGGATCATAATTGTAAAGGGCTTAGTCTGGCACATAGTATGCCCTATATAAATGTTAGTTAGCTATGTATTAGGGATGAATATCTGCAAAGAAAGGCTGAGCACTTCGCAGCAGAGACTTAATTATGTGATCTCAGGTGGCCTCTTTAACTTTTCTAGACCTTAGTTTTCTCATCTAAAAAAAGGGAGGGGGGTTGTGATATAACATTTTCATTGCCCTCTTCTCTGGGGTTTTGTGAGTGTCTACAATGCTTGGTAACTCCAAAGTGCTATTTTGTAACCATGAAAGCTCTATTCTTCCTCTGTTCCATACATGCTCAGAACAAGGCTCCCAGGCTGCCATTCTGGGCCCTTCCTGCTTCTAGCTCTCCAGCCAGCTTTGTGGTTCTACTGCATCCAGTGGGCTGGGTTATCTCTGTGGCCTCAGCTGCCTCCTGGGCCTGGGGAGGCCCTGTGTTATATAGAGACATCCCATGAAGCTTAGGAGCTCTGGGTTTGTAGGTCTCTGATAATCAGCTTCACTCGAAGGAGGGACTAGAGCCAGGGAGAGGTTAGCCAGGCAGTATTTCTGTCAAGGTCCATTTCTTTCCTCAGTTGAGTCTTTCATGTGCCCAGTCTGCCCCTCATCCTCACCCCGCCCCAGTTCCTCCAAGGACAGTGATGATGCTTTCTTCCCCTGTTTCCCTTGTTCCCCTGCTTTAATCTCACAGGCCTGCTCCTTCCCTGGCAAACTAAAGGTTGTGTGTGGAAGCCAGATAGTTAAATGAGGAAGGGGAGCCAGCAGGGAGGCCTTTGGGCCTCCGCTATTTCCTCCTTGCTTTGTGTCACGTTTGCCTATTTGTTCCTTCCCTATTTGGCAAACCTGTTCAGAGAGATAGAGAAAAGCTCCGAGGGAGGATTGAGGTTGGGAGATCTCCCAGTGCAGTGTGATGAAAAGAGAACTACTTTTGGAAGCGGGAGCTTTGGTTCAAATCCTGACTGTGCAATTGGCTCTGAGAGCATGGGCAAGTTCCTTCTGAGAGTCATGGATGGGTCTGAGGCCCAGAGAGATTATGCATGCCAAGGTCACACAGCTACTAACCTGCAGAGTCAAGATGCAGCAACAGACAGTCTAACTCCAAAGCTGGGGCTTGCTTCCCTTTGCTACCTTGCTTCTCTGCACCTCTGTGTTCTCCCTTTTTTAGGGCAGGAAGAAGTTACTAAATAAGCTCTAAGATCTCTTCCAAGTAGAAAATATCTATGAGGTGGAAGTCCTGAGACCCATTTATAATAATAGGAAAAAAAACTAAACAATCCCTGCCCTCAAGGAGCTTATATTCTATTGGGGGAGAGGGAAATGATGATTATCTATCTATACACACACACACACATTGCACATATGTATGTGTATATTTCCTTTATCTTCATATGCACATATCCATATATATTCCCTTTTCTTCATATATCTGGCATCTTCCCTTGTTTTCTTCATGTGTGTGTGTATATATATATATATATATATATATATACATATATATGTGTGTGTGTGTATAAAATGAGGCTAGATTTGAACTCAGGACTTCCTGACTCTAGGCACAGAGCTCTATCCACTAGCTACCACACACACACACACACACACACACACACACACACATGCATGCATGACACTAGCTATGTGACCCTGGCTGTTACCTCTTTACCTCAGTTTCCTCAACCATAAATTGAGGAGAATAATAGCACCTACCCCACAGGGCTCCTGTAAGGATCAAATGAGATAGCATTCATCAGAACTTTTAACACAGTGCTTGGTACATAATAGGTATTATGTAAATGCTTACTCCCTTTTCTTCATACATACATTATATATGTGTATATGTATATATACACACATAATGTATATATTATAGAAACATATATACAAATAAAACAAAGGAAGGAAGCATCCTTTTTCCTATATAGTGTATGTGTAGCATATAGTTAAAAATAGATAAAGAACATACAGGAAAAGAAATCTAACAATTTTGTTGGTGTGGGGAGAGTCCCTAGCAGCTGTGGGATTAGGAAAGGTCTCATGTAGGAGGTGATGCTTGAGCTGAACTTTGAAGAAATGAAGACTTCTCAGAGGCAGAGATGGGGAAGGAGTGCATTCCAGGCACGGGAGACAGCCAGTACAGAAGTATGGAGACCAGAGTAGAATGCTGTGTGTGAGGGACAGCCAGAATATAAAGCAAGTGATGGGGAGTCAAGTAAAATAAGTCTGGAAAGGTAGGTTGGAGCCAGGCTATGAACACCTTTAAGCATCAAACAGTGGAGTTTGTATCTGATCCTAACGCTAATAGGGAGCCATCAGAGTTTATTGAATAGGAGAGTGGCACAGTTAGATTTGAGCTTTTGGAATAACACTTTGCCAGCTATAGAAGACTAGGTTGGAAAGGGAAAAGACTGGAGGCAGGGAGACCAATGAAAAGGCTATTGAAATAATCTGGTAGGGAGATGAAGAAGGCATTAACTAGAATGGTTTAGGTGTGAGAAAAGGAGATGGATGGGAGAGATGTAGTAGAGGTATAACCATAGAGACTTGACAACTGGTTGGATAGGCATGGTAATCTCAAAGAGATAAGGAAGGAAGGAAGGAAGGAAGGAAGGAAGGAAGGAAGGAAGGAAGGAAGGAAGGAAGGAAGGAAGGAAGGAAGAAATCGACCCATATGCATTAAAATATTTTTAGAAGCTCTTTTGGTGGTGACAAAGAACTGGAAACTAAGGGGATATCCATACATTGGAGAAATGGATGAACAAATTATGATACATATATAAATAAATGAAATATCATTGCAATATATGAAATGATGAAAGGGATGCCTTCCAAGAGATTTGAGAAGAATTGTGTGAACTTATGCAGAGTGAAGTGAGCAGAACCAAGAATGCAATTTATGCAAACAATATTGTAATGATAAACAGATTAAAAAGACTCAAGAACTCTGATCAATGCGATGACCAACCACAATTCCAGGGGACCAGTGATGAAGCCTACTGCCCATCTCCTAATGGAGAAATGATGGCCCCAAGAAAATAGAATGAGACATACATTTTTATTTTTAAAATTAATTAATTTATTATTTTTTAGTTTTCAACATTCACTTCCGTAAGATTTTGAGTTTCAAATTTTCTCCCCCTCCTTCTCCTCCCCCTCCCCAAGACAGTGTGCAATCTGATATAGGCTCTACTTATTCATTCATATTAAACATATTTTCACATTAGTCATGATGTAAAGAAGAATTAGAACCAATGGGAGGAACCGTGAGAAAGAAGAAACAAAACAAAACAATGAAAGAAAAGGAGAACAAGTAGAATGCTTCCATCTGCATTCAAGTTCTTTCTCTGGACGTGGATAGCATTTTCCACCATGAGTCTTTTGGAGTGAGACATACATTTTTAGACATGACTGATGCAGGAATTGTTTCACTTGACTGTGCATATTAGTTATAAGGATTTTGTTTTTATTTCAATTTGGATTGGGGGTGGGGAGGTGAGAAAGAGAAAATAAAAGCTTGTTGATTGAAAAAAATAGAAATTTAAAAAGAGGAAAGGGCAGATAAAGAGGTGAGGATGACTTCAAGGCTGTGAACCTTGGACTAGAAGGATGACTGGAAGGATGTTAGTACCCTCAACAGAAACAAGAAAGTTAGGAATGGGGTAAAGATTTATTTTTCAGGGAAAAATAAAGAGCTCTGTTTTGGACATCTTAATTTTGAAATTCCTATTTCAGTTGGAAATGCCCAATAGGCAGTTGCTGGTATTGAAACTGGAGCTCAAGAAAGAAAATGGGAGTGGATATATAGACTTGGCAGTCATCTGCAAAGAGATAATTGAACCAACAGAAGCTAATTAGGTCTGGGGGAATGAGGAAGAGAGAAAAAGAAAAGAAGAAGAGGAGAGAAGCGAAGACCATGGGAGAAGAGATGAGAAGAAGAGAGGAGAGGAGGAAAGAGAAGAAAGAAGAGGAGAGGATAGGGAGTTGAGGGGAGGGAAGCAGAGAGAAAGTAGGAGAGAGCCCAGGATAGAGGCTTGGTAGGCCCACAATTAGGGGGCAGACCGTGTGTTTAGCAAAGGAGTGAACAAATAGATAGGAAGAGAAGCAATTAAGAATAGTGTCACAAAAATCCAGAGAGATGAGAATAGGAAAGGATGGTCATCAGTGTCAAATGCTGCAGAGAAGTCAAGAAGGACAAGAAAAGGATTGAGAAGAGACTATTGGATTTGGCATTTTAAAATGTTGGTATCTTTATAGATGATAATTGAGTGGTGGGGTCAGAAGCTAGATAAAGTGTTAAGGAATGAAAAAAGGGGAAGTAGAGATAAGGAACAACTTTTTCTATGAGTTTGGCTGTGATCAGAAGAGACATGAAATGATAGTTTGAGGGTATAGTAATTTCAAGAGAGGGTCCTTTGAGAATTTGGGTGTGTTTGCAATAGCATAAAATGATCCAGTAGATAAAGAGATTGAATAGGTATTTGAGAGGGAAGTGGGAAGAAAATCTTGCTGGAGAAGATGGGAGAAGGTAGGATCCAGGGAGCAAGTAGAGGGTTGATCCTGGTTGAGAAGAAGGGTCATCAGAGACTAGAGTGAAAGAAGAGAGAATGGGGGATGATGACAAGGGGGTACAGAATACAGGAGAAGAGGAAGCTCCTGGCAAATAAATGGCTTCTTTTCTTAGTCAATTATGAGGCAAGGTCTTTAGCCAAGGTTAGAAGAGGAGTGGTATGGGAGACCTGAGGAGAACAGGGGAGATCTGGAAGTCTCTCTTAGGGACTGGAATAAAGAATCAAATAAGGAAAAGTAAAAAAGATTGCCTTGCTGCAGTAAAAGCCCAGTTGAGATTAGGTAATATGTACACATTTGTACTTGACTCAAACACTATGGTTGTGTGACTTCCTTCAGCACCCTTAGACAGCATGCAGATAAGAGTGGGTAGAGAGGAATGGGAAGGTAGAAATAAATGATGCAGGGTTGAGGTTCAGCAAGGCATGATCAATGATAGGACAAGGGAGAAGGAATTTGACAGGAGAGGGCAGCTTAACATTGAACTGCTTATTGGGGCAATATTAGGAAAGGAGGAAAATGAAGCCTGGAAGAATACTGAGGGGTTGAGGTATTAGACATGATAGTGAAGAGGATGCATAGATGGGTGAGACATAGGGAGCAACAGAATGGTAGATTGTGGTAAGATAAAGGAATTTCATAAATTTTTTTTGGAGGGCAGTTGGGGTTAAGTGACTTGCCCAAGGTCACTTGGCTAGTAAATGTTAAGTGTCTGAGGCCAGATTTGAACTCAGATCCTCCTGACTCCAGGGCCAGTGCTCTATTCACTGTGCCACCTAGCCTCCCCTGGAATTTCATAATTCTCAATCATGGAAGGAAGGTGATGGTGACATCAAGGGAGTTATCATCCCTGTATGTTTTAGGAAGAGAGAAAAAGCAAGAGAATAATAAGGTAATAATATTTATAAAACACTTAGCATAGTACCTGGCAGTTGTACAGTCGATTCAGTCATGTGGAGCTCTTTGTGGCCTCATGGACCACACTATCCATGGGGTTTTCTTGGCAAAGATATTGGAGTGGTTTGCCATTTCCTTTTCCAGTGGATTAAGGCAAACAAAGTTAAGCGACTTGCCCAGGGTCATACAACTAGTAGGTATCTGAGGCCAGATTTGAACTTGGGTCCAAACCCAGCACTCTATCCACTGAGTCACCTAGCTGCTTCCTAGGCAAACAGGTTAAGTGACTTGTCCAAGGTCACACAACTAGTAAGTGTCTGAGGCTGTATTTGAACTCAGGTCTTTCTGACTCCAGGCTCAGCGCTCTATCCATTGAATGCTCTAGTTGCCCTACCTGGCATATAGTAGATGACATTTACATGCTAGTAATAATCATCATAATAAATATTATTATGTCATAGAAGTTGAGAAGATGGAAGAACTGGGAAACCAGAGGAACATCTGTATGGAAGCTGAACCTCCCCAATGTAATGCTTTTCCAGCCATAAAATACCATTGTACAAGTCACAAAGTACCTTATGCTCCTTATTCTATTTGATTTTCCCAACTCTTCCCATTTTACAGATGAGGAAATTGAGGCACAAAAAGGGAAAGTAATTTGTTCAAGGTCCACATGACTGGTGAGTGTTAGAGCTAAGACTCAAACCCAGGTCTCTTCCCAACACAATATGCTTGGCTCCTGTTTCTGCTACTGCTGATGTACCCTATATAATTTCCCTAGGCCTATACATAGTAGTATAAGTAGGACTCTCAAGAAGGTCCCCTTCAACTCTGACTCCATTAATTATAATACAGTCTTCGTCTCAGAGGCCAGAAGAATTTCTCCAAAGAGGGAAATCTCCTATTGTCTCCCTTATGATTAGAAGGCAATCCCCTTTGATGCTCTGAGCCTCAGTTGCCACATCAGTTTTCAGTACTTACCTCGATGGGTCTGTTGTGAGGAAGGTGCTTTGCGTGAGAAATTAACCCTAACCTCTCTCCTCTCCTCCTCTGGCTCACTCCAGAGCTCCAAGAGAGCCCTCTGGCCATGCTATGGACTCTGTCCCTGTTTTGCTTCCCATACTATCTCTTTTTCTCTATCTCTGAGTGTCTGGTTCTATGTCAGTTGAAGAAGCCACAGAATGACCAAGCCCCACTAGGGTTTGAACGCCAAGCCCAGGCTTCTCATCAGAACAAAAGGGTCCACCTACTGGTGATAGCCAGGAAAATACACACAGTGAGTGAGTCCTTGCTTCTCAACAGGGGGAGGAACTATTTTTATAGGATTGGAATATCATACTGTAATTCCAGCAGCCAGGCAGGTAGTGAGCTCAGAGAGCCTGCTCCAGAACCACAGAAGCTGGGCCACCTACATCGCTTTTCCCCTTTATTACCTTAGAAATAGCAGTTACAGCAGGGTGTTCATTGTCACCATACAAAATCCAATTCACTCCACTACACATTTATTAGATGTTGGCTATATGAGGGACCTTGTACCAAGTTCATATGAGATTGGGGAGGGTCCTGCCTTTGTGGTGCTCACCACCTAATGTGGGGAAAAGACACAAACACAGACAGCTAGGGTATCGTTCCATAATAATTACGTTATATAGTAATAGAGTGCTATACCTATATTAAGTCTGATGGAGAAGGTGGCAATGGGCAGGGGGAATCGAGGAAGGCTACCTGGAGGAGGTGACATTTAAGTTAGGTTTCAGAGGATAGGCAGAAATTCAATGGGCATGGTGGTGCAGTGCAGTAAAGAGAACACTGGACTTGGAATTCAGAAGACTTGGGTTGGGCTCTCTCCTGCTACTCTTGCTAGTTATGTGACAACTTCTCTGGGCCTCAGTCTCTTCATCTATGAAATGAGATGGGTTGAACTCAATGACCTCTCAGGCTCCTTCCAGCTTTAAATCTATGGTCATATGAATAGGCAGAGAGAGGGAGAAAAAGATATTCCAGGAACAGGGAATAGTGAGAAAGAAAGGAATTCACACACACACACACACAAGCAAATATGATTTCACAAGAAAATGATTACAAGGATGACTAGTTCAATTCAAGAAACACTAAGCGCCTGCTTTACACAGAACTCTATCCTCTGTTGCTAGGAGAGATGCAAATTTTAGATAACACCCAGTTCCTCTCCTCAGGGGGTTTACAGTTTATTATTAGGTCCCTAAATATTGATAACTATAATAACCAATAATACATGACAAATGTATTAGAAAGGTACAAAGGGCTGTGTATGAAGGGCCTTCTCTGTGCCCAGCCCTGATCTAGAAACACAGGAATGGTTAGGTTGGATCAAGCTGGTAGCCCATCCTGTTCAAGAATTGTCCAACCAATAGCAAATAAGCCCGATTTAATTTGATCCCACAAGAATTTATGAAGCCCTGCTCTTTGCTTCCCAATGAGGGAGAAAAGAGCTGAAAGGGACATTAGAAGTCATGTAGTTTAATCCCTTCTATCTGGAGGGAAACTGAGGCAGAGGGAGACAGACAGGGAGAGCAAGAGCAAGAGAGAGACAGAGACAGAAGAGACAGAGAGAAGGGTGTGGCTTTGTCCATCTCTTCAGGCACCAGCTTGAGTACCCAGATTCCACCTCTTAGACCAGAGGTATTTCTCCTAGATGACACTGCCTCACTTTCCACTGCAGGCACTACCAGGCATCCCCAACTCTGGAGGCTAATGCTGAAAAGTCATCCTGTCCATTCTCCTGAGGTGTGGCAGGCTGACATCTGAATCCACTGAGGGAGATGAGCAGCCCTCACAAAATGTCAGAGCTGAATAATGAGGAGAAGGGATTTGCCTAAGGTCTCACAGTTAACAAGTGTGCCTGGGATGCCCAGGTCCCCTGATTACAATACCATAAAACCAATGCCAGTTTCCAAGCACACCACCCTGCCTCTCAGTCCCAGGAAAGAAGATCTGAACACCTCTCATAATCACCTGTTCCAGGGTCTGACAGCCCCAAGTGACTCAGAAGTACTTCCTAGTGTCTACCTTGAATCACTTCTGCCACGGTCAGAACAAACTTTCTGTTGCCTGGATTTGCAGAGAGAACGTCAGAGGGTCCAGCTGGTGAGCATCCCAGGAGGTAGACTCTTCTTATCTTGAATATAATACTAAAAGGGTCCTCTCAGACTCCTGCTTTATTGAAGAGTCTTTCTCAGAAGACTGGTCTGAGAAGTCAACCCTGGAGCAGTCTTTTTTTTTTTTTTAAAGCAATTGGGGTTAAGTAACTTGCTCAAGGTTACACGGCCAACTATTTCTGGGTGTGGTGCTGAGTATCTGAGCCCGGATTTGATCCAGGTCATCCCGACACTGGAGCCGATGCTCTTACTCGCTGAGCCACCTGGCCGCCCCTAAGCAATTGGGGTTAAGTAACTTGCTCAAGGTTACACGGCCAGGTGTTTCTGGGTGGGTGCTAAGTGTCTGAGCCCGGGATTCCATCTCCAGGTGTTCTCAACACTGGAGCCGGTGCTCTTACTCGCTGTGCTACCTGGCCGCCCCTTGGAGCAGTCTTTACTGGCACTACCATACTGTCTCCCCAGCAATCCTTCCCCCAGTCCCTTGGTCATTACTCCCAGCACAGTACATTCTCCTTATGGTCATGACTAATGGATTTGGTATATCATTAACCCCAAGCAGGGCTCCTGCCAATTTGCTGACCTTTTGCCAAAGGGGGAATTTTCTTCCAATGGCAGGGTATAGACTCAGAAACTATTAGAGCTGGAAGGGCCTTTAGAGATTAACTAATCCAACCCGCTGATTTTACAGATTGTGGAAACTGAAGGCCAGAGAGGGGCAGTCATTTGGCTAAGGTCACACAGATAATGAGGGGCAAAACTTGGGACCTGAACCCAAATCTTCCAACTCCAAGTTCAGGGCTCTTTCCACTATATCAGAATGTGTGCAGAAATAGCCACCTTCTTTATTAAAAAATTAAATTTTATTCATTTTTTCAAATGAAGATCCACTTGCTCTCTCCTCTTCACCCCCTTCTCTACACACACATTGAAAAAGCAAGAAAAATCCAGTCCTCTGTTACAAACCCATGTATTCAAGCAAAAGAAATCCTTCCATTGGCTATGTCCAAATAAACCAACAAAATGCCTTAATCTATACTCAGCCTTATTTTTAATTAATCAAAAAAGCATTTGTTAATTATTAGGTTCGGCACTGGGGACACCAAGACAGGGTGAAATCATCTGCCCTCAATGAGTTTCTATTCAGTGAGGGGGAGGGAGAACAATAGTACATACACATCCAAGTAGATATCAGATATTTTCCAAAGAAATCTGTGGTAATTTATGGGAGGGAGACACTAGGAGCTGCTGGGGGGGAAGGGTGTAATATAATGCCAAGGAAAGGCAACTTCCCAAGGTTCAGAATACCAGCATAGGTGCTCTCCATTTTATTCAGTGACAAACCAAGAACAGAGAAGATCAAAACATGACATCATTCCAAATACAGCATTTACTAAGCGTGATTAAATAATCTCCAAGTACTACCCCACCCCAGGACCTCCCAATCATTCAATCAATTACAAAGTCTCAGTTCTAAATACTTCTCCACCCCTAGGCTATACCTTAATTAAGTCCACCACAAAGCCCCTCTTCTCAAATGGAGATTAGTTTCCAAACATAAGGTCAAAAGTTCCCCACCCCTGGATCACAATTGAATCTACCCCAGAGTTACATCAAGTTTAAACACAGCACTTAATACCCAAATGGAGGTCTTTTCTTCATCTTGACACGAGGCAAGTTCTCAGCAATCTTAGTTCCTGGGGAGACAAGGCTTAGCAA
>NW_027187368.1:14765215-14788824 GCF_028583685.1 Petaurus breviceps papuanus | reverse complement strand
AATTCATGAAGGGATTGGCAATGTATCTTATGGCCTTGCTAAGCCCTTCATGAATTTATCCTCTGTCTGTAGAACAGTCCTAGAACCCCTGAACACATTAGCAAAGCCCTCTCCCAGGATTTCTGTAAACATACAACAAGAAAATCCTTCTTCAGGGCTTCTGAACCAACAGAAAGGCTCCCAGACCCCTGCAACAACAGCACTGTCCTTCACCAGTGGACAGTATTCACTCTGTCTGCAGGACAGTCTCCAGACCCCTGCAACAACAACACTGTCCTTCACCAGTGGACAGTATTCACTCTCTGTCTGCAGGACAGTCTCAGGGCTTCTTAACCAAATGCCAGGTTCCAGGACTTCTTCAACAGGACAGTCTTTCACCAGTGGACAAATCTGGCAAAATAACATCAAAACAGACAGACAAAGTACCAGCAAAACAGCCATGTCTCCTCAGTCCTTGGCAGCTCAGGGGGCAGGTCTCAAAAGTCCAGGGCAATTCAAAGTGGCCACCAGCAATTCTCTTAGTCTCTCTCTCTCCACGAGGTGCTGCTTCCAAAAAGATCTTCCGCCTCTCTCTTGTCTCTCCAAATCTACGTCACCAGCTCCTCCCAGTTCAGGACTTTCTTTTCACTTCAAAAAGTCCATCCCACAGGTGGGATTAACAAGCTCTGGGTTTTAACACAATCAATTTGAAAACCAAGCCCAATACAGGGGAATCTCCACATTCCATTACTATCACAAAGGGTCAGATCAGGAATAACCGCATGTCAGAGGTGGTACCTGAGTTGAACTTTTAAATGGATGAGAATGCTAAAAAGTTGAGGTAAGGGGGTGCCTTTTTAGGCATAGGGAAGACATCGGAAGGGGAACATTGGGTGTGAGGCACCAGTTGGCTGTTATGGTTGGAATGCCAAGGGCAAGAAGGGAAGTGATGTTTAATAAATCTGGAAAGTTAGGCTGGAGCTGGACTGGGCAGGACTTTAAATACCAAAGAGAATGGTTGGCATTAGGAAACCACTGGAGTTTCCTGAGTTGAGGGAGGCACGTGCTCAGACCTATGTTTTAGGAATGATCTCTTTGGCAATTAGGTGAAGGCTATATCAGAGAGGGGAGAGCCTGGAAGCAGGGAAATCAACTAGGAGGGTGTTATAATAGTTCTGGTGGCAGGCGACAAGGGCCTGAACTAGAGTGGGTGGTTGGAGTGTGATTGGAAGAAGGGGATGGATGGAAGAGGTACTTCACAGGTAGAATTGACAAGATTAGGCAACAGATTGGCTCTGGGGGTGAGGGAGGGAATGGATGAAGAGTGAAGAGTCAGGGACACCTCCAAGGTTTTGAACCTGGGTGACCAGAAGGACAATGGTATTCTATGCAGAAAGAGGAAGTTAGGAAAAAGGGTGGGTTTGGGGGAATGGTTACTTCTTCTTTGGGCATGATGATTTTGAGGTGCCCACAAGGCACCCAATTTGAAGTATTCAATAGGTAGTTAGTGGGACAGGAGCTGAGAAGAGAGATTAGGAATGAGTGTGTAGATTTGGGAGTCCTCTGCATAGAGATGATAATTGAACCCCTGGATGCTAATGAGGTCACTGCAGGAGAGGGTAGAGAGAGAAGAGGGACCAGGACAGAGCCCTGAGGTAGATGCACATGTAGGGGGTGGAATATGGGTGCTGATCCATTAAAAGAGATTGAGAGGGGTGGCCAGGTGGCTAAGCGAGTAAGAGTACCGGCTCCAGTGTTGGGACGACCTGGAGATCGAATCCCGGGCTCAGACACTCAACACCACACCCAGAATAACTGGCCGTGTAACCTTGAGCAAGTTACTTAACCCCGATTGATAAAAAAAAAAAAAAATAGAGATTGAGAAAGAGGACTCAGGTGGGCAGCAGACTAAGGGAGAGTAGGATCATGAAAACCCAGGAAAGAGAGTATCCAGGAGGAGAAAAAGGTCCAACCGTGTCACATCTGCAGAGGGGTCAAGGAGGGTAGGGAGTGAGGAAAAGACCATTATATCTGGCAGTTCAGAATTCTTCTGTTAATGCCAGGAAGGAGGCAGCTACCTAGGAAAGTGCTTTTGTTCCCAGATAGCCCCTTATACTGTTTAAATATGAGCTTCCTCACAGACTCTCAGTAAGAGACCAGGAAAAGCAGCACAGTGCAATGGATAGCGGTCTGGCCTGACATTGAGGAACACTTGGCTCCAAATCCCATCTCTGACACTTACTAGCTGTGAAATCATGAGGAGTCATTTAACCTCTCCCAGCCTCAGTTTCCCCTTCTATAAAAACAAGGCTTGGACTCACTTGCTTCAAAGATCCTTTCCAGTTCTAAAACTATGATTGTATAAAAGGCCTCATGCCAGCCCAGACCAGAGACTCCTTCTGGAATTCTCTATCATAAATAGTTAACATTAATATGGCATTTTATGATTTGTGAAGCACAATATATTGTTGTATTTTATCTCCCAATAGCCCTGGGAGATAAATGTTACTGGGATCATTAACTCTCTTTTAGAGAAGAGGAAACTGAGACTCAGAAGGGGCAGAGATGTTTGTCTAGGGTCTAATGGGTAGTAATCACAGCAAAGACTTGAACCAACACCTTTTGGCACCAAGGACTGGTGATCTTTGCACTACCCCCTGCACTGGCACCCAGGATGAAAGGCAGGCAGTGTCAGAAGGCAGAGCCGGAGTTTCTCTCCAGGTCTCCCCTCTGTAGATGGCCAGTCAGTAGTAATTGGCCAGCTCTCAATTCCATCATCTAAGCCAGTCCCATCCCGGGCCCAGAAGGGCAGGTCCTCATGCCTGCCTCCGGGGACCAAGTCTGGCAGCCAGGACAAAGGAGCTGGTGGGAGCACCGCAGGTCCAAATTCAATTCAATTCAAGTAGCATTTATTGAGTGCCTAGTGAGTGGCAGGAAGTGTGTTGAACGGCATGGAGGTCAAAATAGTGGCATGGAGGTCAGAGTAGTAAGGGGAGCCAGGCGGTTGGAGAGAGGCCAGACTGGACAGATGGCAGCAATGTGGTAGAGTGGAAGGCTGGGTTTGGGATTGGAGGGCCTGGGTTTGAATCCTGCATCTTGGACACTTCATAATTGTCTGGATTTGGACAAGTCATTCCCTATCCCTTTGGGCTTCAGTCTTTGCATCTACGAAATGATGGTAGAAAACTAAATCCTCCCAGCTTGACATTCCATGATCCTATTGTGATTAAAATGGAGGGGTTTGTGTTAGGTCTTTAAAGAAAAAAGGGATGCTGGACAAGATTCAGATGCCTCACCTGGTGCATCTTGAAGCACCTGTGGGGCAATGAAAAGAACACTAGGTCTAGAGGTCGAGGGCCTGGGTTTAAATCCTAGTTTAGCTACTTCCAATCTGTGAAACTTGGGATGAGTGGCAGAACCTCTCTGGGCCTTATTTTCCTCCTCTGTAAAAAGGGTGGGATGGGTTGAGTGATAGCTGAGATTTTCAGTCAGCTCTAAATCCATGACACGATGCTTATTTGTGTACAACATGTACCCCCTCCCTCACTCTCCAAGGAGAGAGCAGGGAAGGCTTCTTGGGAGAGGTGGCATTTGGGCTGGGGCTAGAAAGATGAAGGCATGTTAATAAGAAGAGATGAGGGTGGGAAGCAGCCCAGAGAGATGGTTTCCAAGTCTAGGGAAGGATGGGAGCAAAGGTGTGAGGGAGGGAAAGCACTTGGCCCTGTTTGGGAGAACTGAGGAAGGGAGGATGGGTTAAAGCAGGGGTTCTGAACTTTTGTGTGTGTGGAGGACCTCTTTGGCAGCCTGGTGAAGCCTATGAACTCCTTTTCAGTAACATTTGTAAATGCATAAAATAAAATACGTAGGATTACAAAGGAAACCAATTTGTTGAAATAAAAACACTTTTTTTTTTTTACCATCCAAGTTCACAGACAATTGAAATTGAGCTACAGACCTCATGCAAACCACTTCACCCCCTCTGAGCCTCAGTTTCCTTCTCTTTTAAAGGGGGTTAATAATCCCAGTTGTAGGTACCTCAGAGGGTTGTTGTGAGATACAATACAGTAATACAAATAATACAATAATACAATAATCATGCGTTGAAAATCATAAGATGCCATGTTGACGTTAGCTATTTGTAATAGGGAATTGTCATTCATCTTTTGTACTCAAAGAGAACCAATGACATCACAATGTTGTGGTCAAGGTACAGTGTGTTCAACTGTGGCTAATCAGTCCAATCCGAACTTTGAAACTCTGGATCTCAGGTTCAGAGCCCTTGGGTTAAAGACAAAGAGGGAAGCTCACCACAATCACATGGGGATCTAGGGCATGGTAATGTGGAAGGAGACCTGGTATTGGACTCTATACACTTGGGTCCAAATATTGGCTTCGCCTCTTTCTAGCTGTCCAACTCTGCATTGGCCCCTTCTCTTCTCTGAGACTCAATTTCCTCATCTATGAAATGCTAGGTGGCAGTGGAGTCAGGAAGATCTGAGTTCAAATCCAGCACCAGACACTAGCTATGCGACCCTGGGTAAGTCACTTCACCTCTGTTTTCTTCTGTTTCCTCAACTATAAAATGAGGATAATAACAGCACTTACTTCACAGAGCTGTTGTGAGGATCAAATGAAATATTTGTAAAAGCATGCTTACCTAGTGTCTGGCACGTAGTAGGTGCTGTAAACCCTCATTCCTTCTGCTCCTTTCCCCTAAAATGGAGATGATAATGCTCATACTAACACTGTCTCTATCATCAACTTTTTGTGAAAAAAACAAAACAAAACAAACCACTTTGTAAGTCTTAAAGGCAATGTGGTCTAGGGAAAGGGGGTCTTGTTAACAGTAAGAATAACCAGGAAGGGACTCAGACAAGAAGCATTTCCAAGAAGGATGAGGGAGAGGAATGAATGAAAAAAAAATCACTGCAAGCTTTCAAGCCACAAGGCTAAGAGGATGGTGGTACCATTGATGGGGCTGGCAAGCTGGGATGGGGAACAGGATGATGAGGTGGAGTTGGAGGACCCCTGCAGGGACCTGTAATTGGTTCCCCATGGGGACAGAGAGCAGAGAGGT
Source organism: Petaurus breviceps papuanus (assembly GCF_028583685.1). Lineage (NCBI taxonomy): Eukaryota > Metazoa > Chordata > Mammalia > Diprotodontia > Petauridae > Petaurus > Petaurus breviceps. Next base: position 14,783,768 of record NW_027187368.1, on the reverse strand, counting down.
TCTAGAAGGTCAGTTTTCCTCATCTGTAAAAGGAAGAGGCTGGTCTAGATGACCTCAGAGATCTTTCCCAGCCCTAAATCTATGACAATGTGATCAATTGGGCTTGGGTGAAATGGTGCCCTTGGGAGAAAGGAGCAGAAGGATCAAGGTCATAAGCAAACGTGGGTGTTTGCTGGCTCTGACCTAGGAGAAGCCCTATAGCTGGGGAGAAGTGGAGCAGGTGGAGTTTGGTTTTGTTCAGGAGTTAAACATTGCTGGATATGGCCCTAAAATCCCTATTTTGCCCTTGTCCCTATTTTCACCACCAGTCCAAATTGCCATCAGACTTCATTTTCTGACCAGCATTTCACATTTGCCAATTGGTATAGATGTGTATGCTTTTCAAAGCATTTTCTTCTTTACCCTGTCTCACTAGAGGCCCTGTGGCATAGTGGAAGGACCTTGGACTTAGAACTGAAAGACTAGGTTCAAGTTCCACCTGTACCATAACTTTCTGCTGTTGGCATTGGGCAAATCACTTCATTTCTCTAAAGTTCAGTTTCCTCATCTGAAGGGACTAGAAGGGGGCAACTAAGTGTCAAAGTGGATAGAGCACTGGCCCTGGAGTCAGGAAGACCTGAGCTCAAATCCAGCCTCAGAGATGTATTAGCTTGTGACCCTGGGCAAGTCACTTAATCCCCATTGCCTCCAACCTCCTCCCCCCCCCCCCCAAGAAATGGGGACTATTAATATTTGCATTAATTCCTTTGCAGGGTCAGGCTGTTTGTTTTTCTTAAACATGTTTTGTGGATGCTTTTTTTTTTTAATACCTCTGTCACTCAATGATTTATTATCAATGGTATTATTCCCATTTTACAGGTATGTAAACTGAGGGCCAGGAAGCTAGGTGGTACAGTGGATAGAGTGCTGGGCCGGGAGTAAGGAAGACTTATCTTCCTGAATTCAAATCCAGCCTCAGACACTTATTAACTGTATGACCCTAGGCAAGTCATTTAATCCTATTTGCCTCAATTTCCTCATCTGTAAAATGAGCCAGAGAAGGAAACAGCAGACCACTCCAGTATCTCTGCCAAAAAACCCTAAAAGAGACCATGACTGAAAACCACTGAACAACAAAAACTTAGGGTCAGAGAAGTAAAGAGACTTATCTAAAGTCTCACAAGAATGAAGTGGTATATATGGACCAGAACCCAGGTCCTTTGACTGAGTCTATTTCATCCTAATGCCCCACCCACTGAACAACCCTTTCCAACTTATATAGATGCTGGCGGACTCACCTCCTGAGGCAGCTCTACTCTGGGATAATTCTAATCATCAGGAGGTGTTTTGTTTTGTTTTGTTTTCTGATAGAACCACCACTGTCTTTGTAACTCACCCTCTTCCTGTCTTAGTCTTGGCTGAACAGAGCAAGTCTAAACTCTCTCCTCCAAGACATTCCCTAAATTTCTTAAAGAAAACAGTCATTCACCCTACCCCCCACCCCCCAAGTCTTTTCTTGGGTTGGTAGCTGTCAAGGCTTTCTAACCTGGGATTGGCAAATGTCCAACCTGGGGCCACAGCTAGCCAGCAAGCTCCCTACGACTTCAAAATGGCTGCCTCCCCAGTGCTGAGTCTGCCTGATTCTCAGCTAGGATAGCGGCTGTTTTGTAGGTCACAGGGGCAGTGTCTTCCTGCTGGGCCTGGAAGATGGACCTTTTGAGGCTGGGCAGCTTAGCCCAGTGTCATAAAACTACCGATTTATTGCTCAAAGAATTCCGAGCTGGAGAGAACCACGTCAACATCCTTAAACATCTCTAGGGAGGAGAAATCCCAGGTCTGAGTATCCAGGGTCCCAGATGGGCTATAGGCACCCACCAAACAGAAATGAGAGTTTTTCATTAGAGCAGGGAGACCTCACCAACTGACTTTGTGACCTGGGGCAGGTGATTCTCCTTTCCTGGGCCCTGGATCCTTTATTTCTAAACCGAGAGGGTTGGACTTAGTGATTTCTTCTAGCTCTGACATTCTACAACTGAACAAAAGAGGTTCCATTGCAGGATTTTTTTCCCCCTTGAAGCACGGTAGAAATGAGTTCTGTTTAGTTTGATGGGCTGGGGAGGGGGTCTAAGGAGTAATGGGGGAAAAAGGTTTATTGTAGGAACACTGAGAGACTCTTAGCAAAGGTGTGGTTCAGGGCTGTGGCCTTGACATCTGGGGGCCTCCTCCTGAACCCCAAGAGGTGTCCCCTCCGAGGAGTCGAGCGCTGCCATGGCTGCTGCCCCACGCCCAGGTCTAATCCCATGGCCTGGATTTCTTTTTCTCTCCTCTTCATAGCTTGCCTCGGCATCTTGCCAGGCCGGGCGGGGAATGGGGGTGGAGGGAGGAAGGCCGAGGGGGGCTGTCCCTGGCCTGCCTTCGTTGGTGCCGGGAGCTCTCTCTTTGCCTCTGATTTTCCCCAGCGAGGGTGTCGGGGAGCGGGAGGCAGGATAGATGTTTGCAATAATTACCCAGCCGAACCCTTCCTGAGCTCTGCCTCCATGGTAACAGCAATGGGTTGTCCCAGCCTGAGCCTGCAGTAGGATGAAAAGAGAGGGGAGAGGGATGCAGAAGCTGGAGAGAGCCCTGCAGTGTGCGCTGGGCGATTTCCTGGGGGGCTGGCACCAATACTCTGCCACAGGCAGCCCTTGCCTCCAATTCCCTTGCTCCCTTTGTAATGCTTTTGACACATCCCCCCCCCAACACACACACACACACACACACCACACACACACACACACACACACACCCCTTCGGGTGGCTCCTTACCCCCTCCTACATCCTCCCCCCAGCTGCTCCCTTGAATCCACCAGAGACACAGAAACTGCCAGGGGTGGGTCAGGGAGGACAGGCCTCCAAACAGCTCTTTGTCTGAGCCCAGCCGCTTGGCCCAGGGGGAGGCCTGCCTGACATTGGGCGGAGGCTCTGGGGGCATGGTAAAGAATGCTGGATTTGGAGTCAGAGGCCGGGGGCTTGAAGCCCAGCTCTGCCACTCATTACCTATGTGATCGTGGGCAAACCTTTTTCCGGGCCCTCACTTTCTTCCTCTGTAAAACAAGGGGGTTAGACTAGGTGATTTCTATGGGTTCTTCTAGCTCTAAATTCTATGATGCTGTGGTTGTCAGCCAGATTCGAAGACCTGCAAATAAATGGGAATAGGCCAACGGGACTGTGCAGAAGGAAGGGGTGAGGGAGGCCGAGGTGGGGGAGGGAGCCCATCATGGGGGAAAATAGCACAGGAGGGAGGAAGCCATCTGTAGGGGAGAGCAGGTGTGCGGGGGAAGTGAGAAGGGGGAGGGAGGGATGCTGGGCTGGGGGTTGGGACTCTGGGGGTTCCAGCCCCACTTATCATAGGATAATAAGATTTGAAAGCTGGAAGGAATTGTAGAGACCATCCAGTCCAGCCCCCTTATTTTACAGACAGGACAATGAATCCTAGAAAGGTGAGGCGACTGCTCACAAGGTCACAAGGGGAATAAATAGCAGGCTTGGGATTTGAACCTAGATCTTCTGACTCCAGATCCTCTCTGTATTGTGAACCCCCATTGTCAGAATCAGTGCAGCCTCCCTCGGATTCTTCTTTAGGCCTGCAGGACTTCTAATAATAATTCAAAGCACTTTCTTCCTTTTCACAACATCCTCTTGAGGTTAGTACAGATGTTATTATCCCAATTTAACAGATGAGGAAACTGAGGCTTAGCAAAGTTAAGTGACTTGCCCGGGATTTCTCATGTCAGGTGGAGCTGGGATTTGAACCCAGGTATTCATATTCCCAGCCCAGGATTCTTTCCATTGACTCACCTGCCTAGAATACATGCCAAATCCCTTTCTGTCAAGGCCAAACAATGAAACGACAAACATTCATTAAGTGCCTACTATGTGTCATATGGTAGCTAGGTGGAACGGTGGATAGAGCACCACACCTGGAGTCAAGGAAGACTTATCTTCCTGAGTTTAAATCTGGCCTCAGACACTTCCTAGCTGTGTGACCTTGGGCAAGTCATTTAACCTTGTTTGCCTCAGTTTCCTCCCTCTGTAAAATGAGCTGGAGAAAGAAATGGCAAACTGCTCCAGTATCTTTGTCAAGAAAACCCCAAATGGGGTCACAGAGAGTTGGGCATGACTGAACAGCTACATAGTGAATGTGTCATACACTATTCTAGGTGCTGGAGATAGGAATACAAAGAATGAAGTAATCCCAGACTTTAAGTTTTAGATGAAGGGTGTTTTTGAGGAGGCAGCAGGGTCTCAGCTAGCTGGATGACTTTAGGCAAGTCATTTCCACACTCCAGGCCTTTCCTTCCTCTATAGAATGAGCTGTTTGAACTAGAAGATCTCAAAGACCTCCTGTCCTATCATCCTTTAATTCTGTAATTTATATCTGCACCTGAAGAAGTAGGTCTAGCTTAGTCATTCCATATTGCTTCTAGCTCTTCATCCCAGGGAAATTGTGGGGTCCTGTTGTTTGACTTGTGTTCCAGGGATCATTTTAGGGTAACAGCACAACTCCAGGGAAAGACTCCAGGAACAAGTTCAATCACTTCTGTGGGTTACTGGCTCACCTTACTTTTGGGTCCCCAATAAATGTACAGCAAAACACAGCTGGGCAGAAGATCTCGGTGATCTCAGACCCCTTCTGAGAATGTTTCAGGAAATCTCTGAGAGTCCCCAGATCAGCTATGGGAAATCAGATTGGATGGTCTCTAAGGTTCCCTCCCAGGTCTAACCTTTTCTGCCTTATGTTCTAAGGTCCTTGCCAGCTTTCTCAGCCCCTGTTTTCTGTCTTCTAAGACTCTTCCCAACAACCAGTCTCTTTTCTTCTCCTCTGATGTCCAAGTTGGTCACCTTAGCTTGGATCTCAAGCTCCAGGTAAGTCAAGTCAGCAGGTTTTCCTGAATTATAACATATTGATCCTAAAAAACAATATTGGTCCTCTGAATGGTTGTAAGTCACCTCAGATCTTTTGAGACTCAGTTTTTTCATTTATAAAATGAGAATTGATAACATTTCCACTATTTATCCCGAAGTATTGTTGTAAGGCTCAAAGCATTCTATAACCAGAAATGTTAGTTATTATAAAAAAATTTTTTATCTACTTTTTGAGGCTTTTTACTCTCAAATACATTAACACTGAAGTGTTAAGTACTTCATTAGGGACCCCTCCCAGGGGAATTTGCATTTTTAAAGGGACAGATGGAGAAAGCAATTCTTACTCCGAAGGAATGAACCTCTAATTTTGAGTAGCGGTGACACCTGACTGGAGTGACTATTTGGGGGTGACACGGGTGAGGGGCTGAGCTGGAATGGCTTCCTGCTGCTCCTAGAATCCCACTGTCCATGCCAATGATGCTACTAGATCTGCTTATGAGGTTTAGATGCCATCCCAGGAAAAACTGAACTGTCCCCACAGAAGGTGATGTATGTTGGCAGGACCTCTGGGGACAGACTGGGCACAATGGGACACACCTGTTAGCAATGTGTTGAGCTGTTACCAATATTTCCATATCCCTGTAATTCAGCAGGCAATAAACTGATCAAGATGTAGCTAACAAATAGAACCCAATTAGACCGTCGTTTGCGCTTTAGCTGAAGTGTTTCTTCAGGGAGGCAGGGGAGCTAGGGAGGGGCACACAAAGGCCAGTGCCCCCTCCCCTGGGATATTCTCTTTGCCACCCCATCTGCTACCCCAAATGCTAAGTGGATCCCTGAGGAAAGCCCTTGCCCAGCCCTGTCTTGATCAGCAACTGCTTTAAGCTGTATGTATGTATGTATGTATGTATGCATGTGTGTGTCCAAGTGTCTACGCAGACATGCACACGGGGGTCTGTCTGGCACTGGGTGAATTCCAAGATCTTGCTGGAAGCAGCTGAAACTGGAGAAAGCCAAGTCAAGGCTAGGCAGCCAGCATTCCTGACCTCCCCTTGCAGGAGTCTCTAGGGGCCAGCCGGACAGATGCCCTACTAATCAAGGCTGGCCAGATTGGGCAGCTTACACTACAGGTGTTACCTTACCTGAAACTGATTACTTGGGTTCTCCCTGCAGAGGAGGAGGGAGCAGCTGCTTGAAGTAGTCCTGGTCACTGAATCATTGCAATTCTCCTGACTCCAGAATTGTAAATAATCACCCACAGGGCTGTGGGGAGGCTACAACTGCGGTCCCTACCTCTGAAAGGAAACTGAGTCATGAGGTATCAGAAACTAGGAGGAACCTAGTGGGTGGGGTTGGATGATTCATCAAATCCATTCCCCCACCTCAGTGTCAGAAATCAGCTGTCCATCAATACTACTGGGAGAGGAGAGGGGAAATCCCAGTTTACCCCATGGGCAAAAGAAAAAAAAGGAATTAACAGAGGTTTCATTAGTATGATAATGATCACTTCTAAGGAGTCCTGCTTAAAGGCCGGTTTGCTGTCAGCTTTTTGTACAGCTGGAAAGTGAAACAGCACTGCCCATCCAGGGTGGGCAGATGGTGGCAAGGCAGGGAGGCAAACCCAAGAGTCCCATGTAGTAGCCAGAGTGGGGCAATATGTTTTAGTGGGGAAAGCATCCAGCTTTGAGACAGGAGACCTAAATTCTAGCTCTAGCTTAGTCATTAAATTGCTATGTGACCTTAGGAAATTCATTTTAAATCTCTGAGACTCATTTTCTCCTTCTAGAACCAGATCCAGAGTTGAAAAGAAACTTAATGATTGATAACCTTTTTTATAAATGAGGAAACTGAGGCACAGGGAAACTAAATGACTTACCCAAGGTCACGCTGTTAGTGAATAACAAAGTTAGGATTTGAACCCAGGTTGTGTGACTCCAAATTCAGAATTTTTTCCATCTCTGGAGCAGCGGTCTCCAGACTTTTTTGATCGTGTTCCCTCCCTCTTAGCAATAAAGTTTTGAAAATGAAGCCCCAATATACATATTTATATAGTATATATTTAACATTTACCTATTTATATTACGTATTTAATATATTTTACTGATTTACAAATTATATGTATATACTATTAAACTGATTATATACGTTACAAAAATTTATGCAAAAGTTAAGAATCTTTAGAAAGGGTGAGATAAATACAAAACTTTTTTTCTTATAGTTCCTAGAGTTTATTGAGTAGGTGACATGATCAGATATGTACTTTAGGAGAATGGACCAGAGAGGGGAAGACTTGAGGCAGGGAGGCTGAGAAGGAGGTCATTGTAATAATCCCAGGAAGAAGTGAGGAGGACCTGAACAGGGGTGATGAGTAGAGGGAAAGGGACAGATGTGAGAGATGTTGTGGAAGTAGAAACAAGAAGATCTCACAGCTGATTGAATGTGTGAGATGAGTGAAAATGAGAAATCAAAGATGTCACAAGATTTTTCATCCAAGTGATTAGAAGGTTGGTGGTACCCTCTTCAGCTCTGGGGATGTTTGAAGAGGGGCCGGTTTGAGAAGAAAGATAATGTAATGAAATCCTCAATCTGTTGTCCCCCATCCACACCTGCTCATCCCAGACAACTCTGTTCCACTCCAAATGGATAGGGGAGGAAGATGGGACTCTTACTCATCTGTCACTGCTTCAGTCTAAAGAGTCTGCAAGGGGCACCTGCTGCACCCCACAAGGTGATCTGGGGGGCGAAATACTGGGGGGGGGTGTTCCCAATGTTGCCTATGCAGCTTCTTCTGTGAGTATTCAGGATGGGTTAGAGTATGCCTGCCCTTAAAGGGCCCCAGTCCTTGCCTCAGCAAGGGGGATGTTGGGAGCTTTCACACCTGAGGAAAGGGGGGAAAGAGTAAGTATGATTGTATTGGCAACAAACCCCATTATTGGCTATCAAGAGGAGAATAGGATTTGATCCATCTTTCCACCCTCCTATTGGAGGAGCTCACTCTCCTTTGGAGAACAATGCTGCAGAAACTGGTCCTTTATAGCTCTAAATCTGTGATCATAAGTATATCACTCTAGAGCTGGAAGATATCTCAAAGACCCTCTCATTCAACTCTCTTATTTTTACAAATGAAAAAACGGAGGCCCAAGGAGCATGAGTGACCTATATAAGGTCATACAGGTAGGAAACTTCAAAGGTAGGATTTGAATTCTATCCTCTGGTTCCAATCAATCAATCAATCAATTAACATTTATTAAATGCCTATTATGTGCCAGGAACTGTGCTAAGATCTGGAGATACAGAAGGAGGCAAAAGGACACTCCCTGCCCTCAAGGAGCTTACAATCTAATGTGGAAGATGACAACTCCCTCCAAAACCAATGTTTGTTCTGCTACATCCCCAAGCCTATCAATCTTTACCATTCTCAAGTCACTTCTAGCTCTGACATCAGATGGTCAGTGTTCTAAAATCCATATTAAGTGGCATCTCCATCACCTACTACTTAATATACTGTGGTCTAGGATCTCTTTAGCCTCTAACTTTCCATTGTCTAAGCTCTCTAGAGAAGGAATGTGAAGTAGGGTAGAGATGTCCAAAATCTAGAGTTCTTCCTGAGTTAGATTAAAATGTAATTGGGAAATGTTTAATGAAATAAGTAAAAATGCTATACAACATAGATGATGTCAATTTGTGGTTTTCTAAGTCAATATGCAGCAGCAGAGATGTTTTTATTTTAGTTAGACACCACCTGTGTAGGGGCAGAGTAGGAAGGAAGGAGTAAAAAGGAAGATCTGAGTTCAAATTCTGATTCTGAGCCAACAATCCTGGACAAATCACCACATCTCCCTGATCCTCAGTCTCTTCATCTATTAAATGGTAGGTATTGGACTGTATGGCCTCTAAAGTCCCTTCAACCTCTAATCCATGATCCTGTGAACCTTCCAGCTTTACCTTTCAATAGTATGTTTTATGCTCTTCTGGGACAGGATCAAATGCCACACCACCCTCAGGGGGCTTCCCATCCTAACAGGCAACCCTAGACCTTCCTTCCTCCTCACCTTAAGTTCTTCTCACATTCTTACCACCTTGCCTTGCTGATTCCATTGGACTGTCAGATTTTTGAAGCCTCAGCTAGGCCATCCAAGACAAGGGAATTGTTCCCCCTAAGACAGAAGCAAATTGTTTAGAGATGGCTTGCCCTAGAAGAATCAGTGAGCTGTCCTAGGGAACTTAGGAAAATGAGATGGGTGTCCCATGGAATTTTAACTCTAACAAAGTTTTAAATACATATCAGGATGAATCACTGTGTCCCTCCTTCGCCCCAATCAGGATGGCCCCTTAATTGCACACTAATTCGATTAGGAAATGTTCCCAACCAGCCAACAGTATTTTTAAACAATGAGTTGGAGGAAATATTTTCTAAATCCTGTATCGTGCTGTGGAACCGCTCTGAATTATTAACCACCCAGGAAAACCTCTATATTTCTTGACGGGGTTTAATTTCGACAGATACAATTTTCCTCCTGGTGATTTATGAAAAGCACGCTTTTTTCTCCAGAAAATCACACCAGCCACCCCCTTCTCCTTAACCTTCCTTCCCACCTCCCAAACTAGAGTGTTTACCTGGAAACTACACAAACTTTTATCTTTAAAATACTCTTTCAATTCCTTCATCAAGTGCAGTTTTCTATCTCTCAGGCTTCTTTGAAGGCCAGGGGAGCTGTAGATATGACCAGGGCTAGCCTTATTATGAATTCAGCCATCAGTCACTAATTAGTATATAAGTAACTGGAATAATCTTACTCATCTCACAAAGGGGTATCCTTTTATTCCTGTCACATAAACTGGAATACCTGGTGGTGTTTGCTTGTCCTTTAAAGCTCAGAATTCTCCTAACAGATTATATTCCCTATATTGCTTTAAGGTTTACAGAGTACTTTTCCTTACACAACCCTGTAAAGTGGGAAGTATAAATATCATCATCCCCATTTTACACAGAAGGAAACCAAGGTTCAGGGTCACATCTGCTGTGTAAGCTGAGATCTAAACCTGAATCTTTCCTGATTCTAATTCTAAGACTCCTTCTGCTGCTGCTCTAATGTTTAGACTAATTACATTGTGAACAAAGGGGTTTATGGTATAATTCAGAGGTGTCAACTCAGATAGAAATGGGTCAGTTCAACAGTACATGAGGATCCCTATAGGCAACATATTGACTCAGAAAACCACATATTAGCATTATCTATGTTATATTGTATTTTTATTGATTTTGTTAAATATTTCCCAATTATATTTTAATTTTTTTGGAGGGCAATTGGGGTTAAGTGACTTGCCCAAGGTCACACGGCTAATTTTTGTGTTAAGTGTCTGGGGCTGGATTGGAACCCAGGTCCTCCTGACTCCAGGGCCAGTGCTCTATTCACTGTGCCACCTAGCCACCCCTACATTTTAATTTGCTTAGGGCAATACTCTAGAGTACTGTGGGCCAAATGGGCCCTGCATAACAAAACTCCCATCTAGTAGATAGAGAATTAGAGTTGGAGCTAGGAAAACCTGGATTCAAGTCCTACCGGTGTCATATCCTGATTGTGTGACCCATGGCAATTCCCTAAACTTCTCAGTGAACTGGGAAACTCTTATCTAAGACTCTAAGTTACAGAGAAGGTCATGACTTGTATTAGCAGGGGGACTTTCCTCATCTGGGAGACCTCTATGTCAATGAAATCATAGGTCCAGTATCCATTCAGAAGGGGAGAGGGGAGGAGAGTTATTGTCATAATTCTACTATGGAATAACTCCATCAAATCAACCAGTAGAACAGGACATCCCCGCCTCTCATGTTACCTTGAACAAGTCACTATCTGGGTCTCTATTTCTGCCTCAGTGGAGTCAGGGATTTGGACTAGATGACCTTACTTGTTCTAAATCTACAATCCAATGACCCTTTGATCCTGGACCTCGGGAATCTGACCCCCTAGGAAAGGAAGCCGTGGGCAGTGGAGAGAGAAGAGCACTGAAAAACTATGCATCTCCCACCTAGTCTAAGCATTTGAGATATAAAAGATAACAATATCTATAGCCCATTAAGGTTTTCAAAGTACTTTCCAAGCAGCACGAACATGTCCTCAAATCAACTTTTAGGAAGAAAATTTAGTTAAAACATCAAGGAAGAACCTAAGACCCAAGGCCTCATTTAGGAAGATAACTCAGGATGCCCAGGGCCACTGCTGGGGAGGCCACTGCTAAGGATGAGTAAGTACTCACTTAGGAGTATCTCTATGGTTACAATACCCTCTATTGTGAGGGCGGGGGCTGCCTAACTAGGTGCTAGCTGTTCTAAGTTCTGTTGTTTCTGGTATAATCAGGGCAGATGAGTGCCACCAGTTTCTACAAATTTTGATGCCACTTAAAATTTTGTTCCTGTTCCCAAGACCAAGGTTTTTTCAGGATGACATATTGACTCTCAGATGAGTTTCTAGGATCATTCTGTCTCTTGGGCTAGGAGTTGAGGAGAATCACAGTAGTACCTGGACCCCTACCATAATCTTCCACCTCTCAGTCAAGATCAGATCCCCCATCAAAGGAAAAAGGATGCATGGAATTCAACATTACCATAGCATATTAGGATATAGAGCTAGAAAGAATCTTAGTAATCATTCAGTCAAATGTCCATATTTTACAGATGAATAAACTGAGGCCTAGAGAGTGGAAACAACTTGCCAGAGGCCCTGTAGGGAGTATGCAACAGAGTTGAAATACACACTCAGATCTTTGAGTATTATCTAGCCTGAAGAGTCTGCATCAACTAATCTAGAACAGTCTCCTTATGGTCATTCATTTTCCAAATATGCCTTGGTCTTCCCACCCATGCTTAACTACTTTCTCCTGCCTAAAACCACCATTCCCAAGCCTCTATACCTGTCCAATACCTACCTACCCTTCAAGTCCCACCCCTACCACTTCTACTTTGGCTCACCTGTCAAAGTCATCATCATAGGATGAGAGAATTCATAGGACACAGAATTGAAATAGCCCTTTCAGACTAAACCCAATGCACACGATTTATTTAGATTTTTAAAAACTAGTCAATACCTTCTTCTTTTTACATTATAATCATTTTCTGACATACACCTTCCTCTCCAACAGAGTCCTCCTTTGTAAAGAAGAAAGACAGATAGCTTACCAACAACAAGAGGGTATCTGATGACATACAGGGCATTCCATGCCCCCAGTCTATCATCTCTTGGCCAGGAAGAAGGTGATGCATTTTCATCATCCCTTCTCTACAACCAAGATTGGTTATTAAAATCAATCTGAGTTTAACAGCTTTTTACTGTGGTTTTCATTTGCATTATCATAGTCATTGTAGATAATTTCTTTGTTTCTGCTAATTTCACTCTGCATCAGTTCATATAGGCCTTCTCATATTTCTCTGAATCCTCATATTTGTCATTTCTTGCAGCATGATAATATTCCATTGTGTTCACCTACCATAGTATGTTTAGCCATTCCCCAATTGATGGAGACCCCCTTTGATTCTAGGGTTTCTTTTGCTACCACTAAGAAATGTTACCACATCCCAGACCCAGGTCACTGAATAGGGCTTATTCTACTATGCCCAAGGGAATACAGAAGGGCTCAGAAAATGTCAAGGTCACTTCTGTTACTGACCTTGTGACTTGCAAGTCTAGTCCCTGATGTGTTCTCCTAGTTCTGAACCTCCTGCCCAGCTTGATGCACACAACTTTCCCCAGCGGTACCCAGCACAGGGGAACACAGACATATATCATATATAGAAATCCACCCAGGAACACCAGATGCTACTTAATAAAAAGACCTTGTGTTTATGTAGCACCTACTATGGGCCAGGCCTTGTGCAAAGTTCTTTATAAATATTATTTCCTTTGATTCTCACAACAACCCTGGGAAATAGGTACTATTATTATCCTCATTTTACAGATAAGGAAACTGAGGTAAATAGAGGTTAAGAAATTTGTCCAAGGTCACCGAACTAATAAATGAGGACAGATTTTAACTCAGATCTTCCTAACTCAAGACCCAGTGCTCTATATCCTTTGAACCACCCAGCTTCCTCTGACCTTTTCTTTTCTTTCTCCCCACTCCCCAAATTCTGCTGCTTGGGGATAATGGTGCAGGATCAACATCAGTCCAGAGACCCCAGTGATCATTCTTCTTCTGTCACAGAATCATAGAAGATCAGGGATTGTCTATTCTGAACCCTTCATTTTATAAGTTGGGGTCTTGGGGAGGCCAGGTAGCACAGCGAGTAAGAGCACCTGCTCCAGTGTCGGATGACCTGGGGAATCAAATCCGGGCTCAGATACTTAGCACCACACCCAGAAATAACTGGCCATGCAACCTTGAGCAAGTTACTTAACCCCAATTGCTTTAAAAAAAATAATAAGTTGGGGTCTTGGTCTAGCTGTTGCCCTGGTTTCATTTGCTGCCCAGGGGCAGCCTCAGAGTAGGAGCATAGCTGGGGTGGTCCAGGGCTTTTGCCAACATTTGATACCTTCTATCCCACAGATTAACTCCCCTTGTCTTCTAATCATGATGAATACAACTGTGGTCCTTCCCTTCTTGGAACTTATAGTACTGGTGGTTTGTTCTACATGGTACCCAACTTCATTGTAGGACCTAGATTTTGAGCTGGAAGGGAAATCGGAGGCCATCTGATTTAGCCCACTAATTTCACAGAGAAGGAAATAGGACCAAATCTTTGCCCCAGATCACACATGGAGCTGGCTCCTGAGGGTGGGGATTAAAACGAAGGCCCTCTCGTTTTCAGCCCAGCATCCCATGGTATGGCTCCCCTTCAATTTCTTTCTCCCAGGATTCCCTACACTGATGCCTCACTGCATGCCCCAGCTGGGCATTTATTTCAATGAGCTCATCCAAATAAGTAGGGAGCACCAGAGAACTTCTATATCTCTCCATCTGCCCTGCATTTGAGCTTTCTTTTATGTTTCTCTCCCCCAGTTAGAGGCTTAGTTCCCTGAGGACAGGCACTGTCTTCGTTTTTCTATTTGTGTGCTCAATGCTTAGTTTGGCAAGGTGCCTGACACATAGTAAATACTTATTCCTTCACTCACTCACTCATTCATCCACTCATCTTTCACAACACTCACAGAACAGCCAAATCTCCCCTCCCCCCCAGACTTTCACTTTCCGGGACCTTGCTCCCTCTTGTTTGACTCCAGAAATCTTTCGGCTAAGAAGAGGTTCTTGGCCAGACAGAGGCAAGGGGGGTGGGGGAGACTCCTTGGGAAAATCTCGATATGTCCTTGCCCAGAGGGACCTTGTAAGATGCTGAATCATGGTTTGCAGGAGCTGCATGTTAAATATTTCAGGGCCAAGCTGTGGCCCTGGTCTGCCCCTTTAAGGGCTGATTCGGGCCTTGGATGTGGATTAGGATAGGGAATCCCTCTGAGGGGCTCCCCTCAAGGAAATGGGTTGGGTCTGATGGCTTCTCAAAGAGCCAATTGTTTTAGCCTAAGGAACTGGCTAGGGGAGACCTGTGTGAAGCATATGATGGGTGGCCCCCAGAAGATGTCACTTCCTAAAGGAACTAGGACTCTACCTTTGGGAGCAGTATTTGGGGTGTTCTGAGAGCCGTTTCAACGCCAAGAGGCTTTCAGGTATCTGAAGACAGTAATCTTGTCCCATTCCCTGCCCTCCCTTCTCTCCTTTTTCCCCTCCTCCCATCTCTCAGTCATAGACTCATAAACTCAGAAAATGTCAGACCTGGGAGAAACATTAGAGCATCAAACATAGAATGTTGTAAGATCATGGATTTCCAGCTGGAAGAGATGTTAAAGATAACCCTATTCCAACCCTCTCATTTTATGGATAAGGAAATTGCCCAAGGTCACACAGGTAGTAAATGACAGAGGCAGGATATGAACCCCAAGCTAGTATTCTTTCTATTATACCATGAAATCTTATAGATAACCCAATCCAACCTCCCCTTCCCCCATTTTAAAGATGAGAAAACTGAAGCCCAGGGAAGGGAAGGTTCTTTCATGAAACTCCTTTAAATGAAAATTTCCTCTTCCCAGCAACATGCACAGGTCTAGTCCTGCGCTAAAACAAAACAAAACCACCTCTAGGTTTACCCTACTACCCCGTTTTGTTCCTGTATTTTTAAAGTAGCCTCAGACTCTCCCTCAGGAAACTCTGAGAGGTGGGAGGGACCTGCTGTTTGCTTTTGGTGGGAATATGGTTGGATTCAGTAGCAGTTGTGAGAGGCCACTGTGAATGAGAGGAAGGAATGCTGGATTTGGAGTCAGACATTTTAAGATCCGATCCTGGCTCTGCTGTTATACTATATTATATACGACTTTGACCTTGGTCGAGGCAGGTGGTCTCTGTGTACCTCGGTTTCCTCATCTGTAAAAAGAGGGAGTTAAAGTAGGTGAGCTCAAAATAACCTTTCAACTCTGAATCCTTTGACTACCTGCCTAGGACTGTGTAAAAACAAGGTGCCTCTTATGGGGAAGTCGTCTCTCTGGCCTAGGGGAGGAGAGGCATGGGTGTGGTCATGGGAAGAACCCTGACCTGGATTACTTCGTCTCTAGTCTTGCTTCTGCTGCTGACCTGCTGTGTGACAATTAAGTCCCCTGCCCTCTCTGGGTGCCAGTCATCTCATCCATAAAGCGATGGGGATAAGGTTCCTTCTGACTATGGCATTCTGTGATTTCAGTGTATGGATTCGGAGAGCTGTTCTGACCCCACTCGATGACTTCTACGGAATGGGGCAGAGCAGGAGTGACTTGGTCAAGGTCACGTAGCAAGACAGCCCTTGGAGGAAAGTCTCCTGACTGATGCACGGTCCAGGACTCCCCGTTGATTTCGGAGATGCAGGAGTGGCTGAGACTGTGAGTCTAGGGATCAATGACAAGGCTTTTTCTTCATGTGAGAAAGGGAGGGAGGGAAGCTGGGGTGTCACTGGGCAAGTTGTCCCTGTGCCAGCCAGATGCTCAGCCTCCCTCCTTCCTGCTCCTGCTCCTCAGGCCCCAATATCATTTCTATTCTGCTGTGGGATTTCCCAGAGGCTAGGCAGCAGCCTCCCTCTCCTTCATTAGGCAGAGGGAAAGGTACCTGCTGCTGACCCACAAGGATCAGGATACATCCGAGGGATGAGGGCATCTCTGAATCTTCCTGTGGCTTAGCCTTTTGATGGACCATCCAGTGAGGGTCCTGGGGAGGCTTCTGGCCAGCATGGGTGTTTGCAATCATTATCCAGTCATCCCCTTCAAGTATACTGCAACCATAGCAACCCACAGATGTTCTGTCCTAGCCACACTCTGCAGTGAGCCAAGCACAAAATTTAACCCCTTCTGGCCCAGGGCAGTCAGTGATCAGGTTGCCTGTGGGACCAGGGGAAACCTAAGCAGAAAATCACAGGAACACATCTCACCTCCTGAACCAAATGGATCATAAATCCTGGATGAACAGGACCTCTCCTGAGCCAATCAGACTCCGCCTTCCAAAGTCAGGAGGAAAGGCAACAGCTGACTCCTTGCCTGCTTTACCTGGCTGTGTAAGGGAGAGGCCAGAGCAGCGCCAGTACCTGGAAGTCCAGGACACAGGAGAGGCCTTACCTGAGTTACCTATTAATCAACGACAGACTTATACTGTCTTTCAGGGGCCCCAAGGCTTTGCTATTGATGTTTTCTCTGGGAATGGGAAAGCAGGGAGGGACAGGCTTTTGTAGTGGATAGAGCCCTGGGCTGAGGTTCAGGAGACCCCAGTACTAGCATCAGCTTGCTGTATGATCCTAGCGAAATTTCTTCCCCTCTCTGGAGAGGCAATCTCTTCCCATGTAAAGTAAGTTGTCCAAGCACTGATGTCCTCTGAGGTCCTTCAGTTTTGATATTCTGTGTCTTTTGTGCTAAGGTCCCTCCTCTCCACCCCCATGTCCAGCTCTGACATTCTGTGTTCTAAGGTCCCTTCCAAGCTTTGACATTCTCCCTCTTCTGTTCTGAGAGCTCTTCCCGCCTCCCCCATCCCCATGCCCACCTCATCTGTGTTCTAAGGTCCCTTCCAGCTCTAACATTACATGTTCCAAGATCCCTCTGAATTCTGAAATTCTTCCATTCCAAAATAGTCTTAGATAGAATTGACTTTTCCTGGGGGACCCAGCAATTGACCACAACCTGCCATAAACTAGCAAACCAACCCAAATTTTAAACCCTGCTCCTGCTCTACAGATAGTTCTCACTTTTGAATGGGTCTTATGTACTTTTCTCAAATCCATTAGCACCTGAGTCCTCACCTCTCTGCATGGTTCTGTCTATCTGACAGAGAGGGACTCTAAGGCCCAGAGAGGACCAGTGAGTGATTTAGCCAAAGTCTCTCTCTAGGAGGAAGCACCCAAAGAAAACCAAAGGAAATTAGCCTAACCATGTGTGAGATATGTTTTCAACTGCCTTACCACTTAATGTGTAGGTCTCTTGGGATCCTATTTATATGGACTGGGTAGTGTTTGTTATGCTGGATTCCAGACAGAAACAGAGAACCCTGAACTTGAAATCAGAAGACCTGAGTTTTTATACCACTTTTACTGCTTACTGGCTCTGTGGTCCTGGACAAATAGCTTTCCTTCTTTGGCCTCAGTCTTCTCATTTGTAAAATGAGGACAATGAATCCTTTGCATTTACTTGCTTCACAGAGTTGTAATGAGGATCCAAAGAGGAAATAGATATAAGGGTACTGCATAAAAAGACTCAAGTGGGATAGTTTACATAAAGTGCTTTTCTATCTATAAAGCTTCATATATGTGCAAGTTATTAAATTATCATCATGTATTATTTTTGTTGTGTCATTTCAGTCGTCTGACTCTTTGTGACCCCATGTGGGGTTTTCTTGGCAAAGATACTGGAGGGGTTTGCTATTTCCTTCTCCAGCTCATTTTATAAATAAGGAAACTGAGGCAAACAGGGTTAAGTGACTTCCCCAGGGTCACACATAGCTAGGAAATGTCTGGAGCTGGATTTGAACTCCTGAAGATAAATCCTCCTAATTTCAAGCTCTGTGTTCTTTCCACTGTGCCACCTAGTTGCCCCTTATGTGTTACAAAAATACATAAATGTAAATGATAATTCAGTAAGGTGCTTTTCTAACCAGAGGATTGGATTCCCTGGGGAATAACTACCTGACATTCAAGGTACTCTCTGTGTCCTCACTCACTAAGGCTAACGAGCCCCCACTATGTTGCTCTTTCAGCATTCACAAGATGTAATTAGTTCAAAGCAAAGATATTTCCTGAAGTGGTAAAGTAAGAAACATATTGTCTTCCCTGTAACCTGGGCCATACTCTCCCACAAATACACAGCGAATCAGCCAGAAGAATGACTTTGTATAGCGGGAGCGCTCAAGAGGAGAAGCGTCTCATGTTTCTGATGCTTCTAAGCCACCCTATCTTCACCCCGCTCATACTGACCTTGGTTCTACAGCCTCCGTCCTGCTGGATCCCATGTTCTTCTGCACAAGCACAGGCCTTATCCCTTTTTCTTTTCTCTTACATTTGTGCTTTTTCTTACCTCTTACTTTCCTACCTCTTCCAGACAGCTGTTGGTGCAGTAGATAGAATTTTAGATCTGGAATCAGGAAAACCTGAGTTCAAATCCAGTATCAGACACTTACTAGCTCT
>NW_027187368.1:14726181-14765205 GCF_028583685.1 Petaurus breviceps papuanus | reverse complement strand
TTCCTGACTCCAGGCCCAGTGCTGTATCCTGAGACACCACATAGTAGCCCCTATATAAATGCTTATTCTCCCCCTCCCTTTTTCTTCGCCTTCCATTTTCCATTCTTTCCTTTTTCCTGCCTTTCTTTTTCCTTTTCCTTCTTCTCCCCTTCCTTCTGTCCACAAAACTTTAAATTGAAGAAATAGGGTGGGTGGAGAGTCATAAAGAGGACAATGAAGTTTCACAATTAAATAGAGACAACAGTAACAATAGAGAACTGGATGGGTTTTTTTTTTCACTTTTATGCTAATACAGCAATTTCATATCCATTGTCTCATTTGATCCTTACACATCCCCTCCTCCCTCCCCCCTCCCCCCACACCCAGGCAGGTAGAGTTAAGGTGGTTATCTTCATTTCCCAGATCCTGAAACTAAGTTGGACTTTATATTCAGGGTTAGGCAAAGGGTATGTCTGCTGGTGGACATGCTCAAAGGAAGGCTGGCTGTTGGAACTGAGGGGAAGAGAGATGCTTAGGGGACAATCCAGTTTAACTCAACAAGCATTAATTATGTGCCTATTATATTTGTGCAAGGCACAAGTGCTAAGTGCTAGACCCAAAAGGAATGGTCCCAGGCTTCATGTAGCTGACTTTGTACTGGGGGCAGGGAGCAGATTTGGATGGGTTGGGCAGAAGGTGGTAGCCAGATGTACTAGGTCACAGTCTGGGGCATGCCCTACAGAGAGATGATCTGTACCTGGGTTTCCAAATTAGCCTTGGCCTCTCGGTGGGCCTTGACTGGCTCCCCTTTTCCCTTCTCCTTTGTGATGCTGAGGAATGTTTCCCGGCTAACTCTGACCTGGGAGGGGCCTTAGAGATCAGCCTATGCCAGCCTAAATCAATCCACAAGTATTTATTAAGCACCAGGCATTGTGCTAAGCAATGGGGAGACAAAGGCCAAAAGATTTGACTGTGGCCTCAAGAGGCTTACAGTCTGATGGGGGAGACAGCATGTAAACAACCAGGTTCAAATAAGATACATGAAGGGTAAATGGAAGGTAATCTTGGAAAGAAGGCACTGTCACTTAAGGAATCTAGAAAAGGCCTCTTGCAGAAGGTGGGATTTGATTTGAGAATTGAAGGAAGCCAGGGAATCCAGGAGGTCTGAGTGAGGAGGGAGACATGGGGGACACCAGAGGACAGATGTGGGAGCCACCATCTCAATTTCACAGATGATAATAATAATAGCTAATATTGATATGGCACTTAAGGGTTGTAAAGAGCTCTACACTTTCAAAGACCCTGTTGATCACTTGGTTATCCTCAGTTTATAGATGAAGAAACTGAGGCTCACAATGACTGGCTTGCCAAGGGTCTCACAGCTCCTAAATGTTAGAGGCAGCATTCCTCTAAGGTCAGCTGTTTTATCACTATTCTACTTTTCAGATGAGGAAACTGAGGCCCAGAGAAGAGATTTATTTATGAAATGAGGGATTTATATTAGATGACTTCTAAAATTCTGTGCTCTAAGGTCTTTTACTTTCTATGTTCTAAGGTATCTTATAGTTCTAACCTCTTATTTCCAAGGTCCCTCCACATATAGACTATATTCTAAAGTTCTCAGCTAGGTGGTTAGGAGTTTCCAACTTCAGACAGGTGGTGTGCTGGGCCTAGAGTCAATAAGACCTGAGTTCAAATGCAGCCTCAGATACCTACTAGCTATGTGACCTTGGGCAAGTCACATAACCTCTTGTCTGCCTCAGGGTCCTCAACTATAAAATGGGGATAATAGTACTTACCTCACTGGGTTGTTGGGAAAATCAAATGAGATAATGTTTATAAAAGGCTTAGCACAGTGCCTGGCATGATAAAAGTATATTCCTAGGATAGCTAGGTAGCACAGTGAATAAAGCCCTGGAGTTAGGAGGACCTGAGTTCAAATTCGACCTCAGACACTTGACACTAGCTGTTTGACCTTAGGCAAGTCACTTAACCCCAATTGCTTTGCCTTCCCCCCTCCAAAAAGTAAAAAAAAATAAAAGTGTATTCCTCATCTTCTGACATTCTATATTCTAAGGTCCTTCCTAACTCTGACATTTGTATTCTGTTTTCTTCAAGTTCTGGCATTCAATGCTCCAACAGTCTAGGTTCCAAGCATCCTTGCCTAACATTCTATGACTCTGTCCTGCTCAAGGATAATGTGGTCCAGGTAGATTAAACCAAAGGAAGAACCTAGTTTAGTCCCAAGTCTAACTACTAGGCCACATTATGTCCTTCTAGCTCATCTGGAGGTTAAGAAGGCTCAGGGCTTCCTCTTAGCCAAGACACTGAGTGACCTCGGAACGAGGTTTCACTTCTCAAAATACAAACTTATTTTGGATCCCACTGACTTCCTTTCTTGTACTCTCTACTATTCAAACTTTTATAGCTCCAAGTAACTGTGAAATGGACATCCTGTCTCTTCGAGGCTTTCCCAATGCCTTTCTCTTACACCACAGGCTGAGATGTTTTTTTTTAACTGCCGATATCTGTTACTTTGACCCCCGCTTTGGACTTCACTGTGTTACACCAGTATCCAGTAAGACAAGGCAGCCACTTTGAGAATGGCTTCTTCCCGCCCCCTATCTACCATCCCCAGCAGCCACATGGAGCTTCCTCACTTCCTAGACCTGCCTAGCCAGCTAGGTCTAGTCAGTAGCTAACTGGACCCTCATGGTAAGAAGAGTCTGCTCTGGGGTGGTTTCCCAGAAATAACAGCCACAAGGTTGAGTTTACAGTCTTGAAGCATTAGAACCATAGAATACCAGAACTGGGAGGGTCCTGGGAATAGAGAATATCTAAGGGCAGAATCCACAGGATTGTAGAGGTTATCCAAGTGAACCTCCTTGTTTTATAGATGAGGGAACTGGGGCCCTGGTTGGAGAGGTAAAAATCCACTCACTCAGAGTGACTTAGGAACAATCCACAATCTACTTACCCAAAGGAACCCATTGTTGGGCTATCTTAGTTCTACCCTGTCACTGATGAACTATGTGACCTTAGGGAAATGACTTCCCCTCTCTGGGCCTTGGTCTCCTCATCTCTCCAATGAGGGGGCTGAACCTTAAGGTCTTTCCCAGCTCTAATATTGTAGCATTCTGTGCTTCACAAAGAGGACTCTTATCCTCTCTGTGAGAGAAGTTCTGAACTGAACTTTGGGATACTGCAATCATGCACCTGGTCCATATCTGGGTCTGGCCTTAAGAAAGTATGATAACTAGATTTGGAAGCAAGTGTTTAATATTTTCTACTTAGTTAGATTCATTTCAATGAGGATTCATGGAGCTTTTTGTCCATCCCTGTGCTTGACACAATGGAAAAGATGAGAGAAAGAGACATGATCTTACAGTCTAGTTAGGATTATGTGATCATCAGATTAAGAACTGGAAGAGATCTTTAAGATAACAGATCCAAAAAGTCCATCCCTTTCAGCATTGGAGTCAGAGGACACATTTCTGGTTTTGCAGATTATGACTTGGGTGATGTTGGACACGTTATGCCCTTGCCCATCCAAGTTTCTTCATCTATAAAATGAGGGGGTTGGAGTTTATGAGTGCTAAGGTCCTTTCTCCTTCTAAATCCAGGCTGATCTTTTCTCTAATTTTATAGATAGGAAGATTAATATCCCTAAAAGGGGATGGACTTGCCCAAGTACACAGGTAAGTAGCTGTTGGTATTTAAACTAATATTTCTTTCTTTTTTTTTTTTAAGCAATCAGGGTTAAGTAACTTGCTCAAGGTTACACGGCCAGTTATTTCTGGGTGTGGTGCTGAGTGTCCGAGCCCGGGATTCGATCTCCAGGTTGTCCCAACACTGGAGCTGGTACTCTTACTCGCTGAGCCACCTGGCCGCCCCTTAAACTAATATTTCTCCTGATGTCAAATCCACTGGTTTTTTTTTTCCTCAGGCATTAGATCAAGTGATCTAGTTGAGGAGATCAAACTCATGTACATAAAACAGGCAACAAAACAGGCTGGTAATTACCAGTGAAGAGGACAGTGTCCAAACTCCATAGCAGTTCAGAGAAAACAGCAAGAACCTTCTGACCTAGGGAGATCAGGGAAAACTTCCTGGAGATGACATTTGAGGTAGGGTAAAAAGGGGATCTGTCTGGGGAATAGATGAGAATAGACTGACTAGTTTTTTTTTTTTTTTTTTTTTTTGCTTTTTGGAGGGCAGTTGGGGTTAAGTGACTTGCCCAAGGTCACACTGCTAGGAAGTGTTAAGTGTCTGAGGCCAGATTTGAATTCAGATCCTCCTGACTCCAGGGCTGGTGCTCTGTTCACTGTACTACCTAGCTGCCCCCTGACCAGTTTTTTTTTTTCTTAAAAGACTGCCCCTTGTTGTGGAGGAGGGAAAAATTTGATTAAATCTCTAGAGTAAATTCAGATTATGGGAGTTACTTGAAAGCAAGCACATAATTTGAGCAGAAATTGAAAACCATTGGAAATTTTGAGTCAGCATTGTAGTAGAGGAAAAGTCTAGACTTGGAGAGAAGGAAGAGAACAAGCATTGAAACGGTGCCTGCTATATGCTAGGCAGGTGCTGGTACAAATATCTCATTTGATCCTCTCAATACTAAAAGGCAGGTGCTAGTATTATTCCCATTTCGAAATTGAGGAAACTGAGGCAGACAGAGATTAAGTGACTTTTCCAAGGTCACATAGCCAGTAAGTGTCTGATGCTGGATTTGAACTCAGGTCTTCCTGCCTCCTATCCATTGTAGTACAAACTACCTCCAAAGAGTTCTCAAAGACCTGGGTTCCAGTTCTGATTCCAACACTTTCTTGCTGTGTGAGCTTGAAGTAAATTTCCTTTTCTGAGACTCTGCTTCCTAATCTATAAAATACATACAAGATTTATGTGATCAGATAGCTGTTCTGGAGAAATCATTTTGTAAACCGCTATGGGAAACACAGGCTTATTATGATTATTTTTGTCTTGATTAGAAGAAAGACATGATGGCATTTCTTTTCATTTAATTCAATAGCTACCAGGGAATCAAACGACCAAGTACTCATTGAGTGTCTATTCTGTGCCAGGCTCTGTGCTGGGCTCTGGAGACACAAAGTGCTAATTAAACAGTCTATGCCCCCAAGGAGCTGCCATCATATCAGGGAGAGATGACATGTACACATACAAGTCAATAGAAAAGAAATACAATGTGTTTGTAATGGAGCGGGGTAGGCAGTAGGTGTCAGGGAGATCAGGAAAGGCTGCTTGAGTTCCTCTGGGAAGGAACTAGGGAGCCTGTGGAGCTGAGATGAAGAAGGAGAGCATTTCAGATGTGGGAAACAACTTGCAGAAAAGGCATAGAGACAGAAGACAGAGTATCTAGTTGTGAGGAACCACACAAAGCCTAATTTTGCTGGACCAAAGTACTTGAAAGGGAATAATGTGGAATAAGATTGGAAAGGTAGGTCAGAGCCAGATTGTGAAGGGCTGTAATGCCAAGTAGAGCAGCTTGTATTTCATCCTGCAGGGAATAGGGAGCCATTGGAGTTTATTGTTTGGGAGAGTGATACCATAAGCCCTATGCTTTAGGAATAACAATTTGGCAGCTAGATGAAGGATGTAATGGAGAGGGTAGAGACTGGAGGCAGGGAGACCAATTAGGAGTCTATTGCAATAGTCTAGGTGAGGGATGATGAAGGCCTAAAAGGAGAGTCAATAAGGAAGGTCTATGGTCTGCTGTTAAGATGTAATTTATCAAAATGAGAAGGGAAGGTGAGAGCTGGGAGGGTGGTGTGTGACCAGGAAAGGCCTCCTATAAAAGGTAGCATTTGAGCTGAGTCTTGAAGGAAGCTAAGTGGGGAGCTGAGGAAGGGGTACATTCCAGTATGGGGATAACAAATACAAATAGAAACATGGAGATGGGAGATGGAGTACAGTGTTTGTATAAAAGGTTGTAAAGGTAAGTAATGCTAGGCCAGGAGTCAGGAAAACTCATCCATGTTCCTGAGTTCAATTCTGGCCTCAGATTCTTTCTAGCTATGTGACCCTGGGCAGGTCACTTAACCTTGTTTGCCTCAGTTTCCTCATCTATAAAATGAGCTAGAGAAGGAAATGGCAAACTATTCCAGTCTCTTTGCCAAGAAAACCCCAAATGGGGTCACAAAGAGTCAGACATGACTGAAAATGACTGAACAACAACACAAAGGTCAGAAGAGCCAGGTAATGAAAAACTTTGCATATTAGAGGACTTTATATTTTATCCTGGAGGTAACAGTTAGCCACTGGAATTTAATTGAACAAAGGGATAACATGGTCAGGCCTGTACTTTAGAAAAATCATTTTAGCAGCTGAATGGAAGATGAATTTGGAGTAGGGGAAAGACATGAGGCAGGGAATATGAAGTCTATTGCAATAATTGAAGTGAGAAGTGGTAAAGCCCTGCACTAGGGTGGTGAGTAGAGAGAAGGGGAACATGCACAAAGAAGGTTGCAAAGTAGACATAACAAGATTTGGTGACAGATTAAATATGTGGGCAAATTAGAGTGGGGAGTCGAGGATGACCACAAAGGTGTGAGGCTGGGTAACTAAGAGAAGAGTGGTTCCCTCAACAGTAATGGGGAAGTGTGTAAGAGGGAATGGTTTTGGGGAAAAGGTAATGAGCTCTGTTTGAGACATGCTGAATTTGAGATGTCCATTTCTGAAATGCCCAATAGGCAGTTAGTGATGTGGGAGGAGAAGGAGCTCAGGAGGGAGTCTAGGATGGGAATTGACTGCAAGGAAATGATAATTGAATCCATGGGAGTTGATGAGATCATGAACTGAGGGAAACAAAGAGAGGACCCAGGACATGGCCTTGGGAGACATCCATGGTTAGTGGCCAGGACATGGCCTTGGGAGACATCCATGGTTAGTGGCCAGGACATGGTTGAAGAACTTACAAAGGAAGCTGAACAAGACGAGTCAGATAGAAGGATTGAAAAGTGTTAAGAAAATCTAAAGGGGCAATAGGTGGCGCAGTGAATAAAGTACTGACCCTGGAGTCAGAAGGACCTGAGTTCAAATCTGACCTCAAACACTTCACACACCTACCGGTACTAGCTGTGTGACCTTGGGCAAGTCACTTAACCCCAATTGCTCTGCCTTCCCCCTCCAAAAAAAAAAAATCCAGATTATTGAGAATATCCATAAGGAAGTGCTCAACAGCATCAAATGCATCAGAAAACTCAAAAACGACAAGGATTGAGTAAAGGACATTTGAGTTTTCATTTAAGAGATCACTGGAAATTTTGGAGAGGACAGTTTCAGTTAAATGTTGTGGTTAGATTCCAGACTGAGGAGGATTATAGAAAGAGGACATAAAAGGGAGGCACCTAGTATAGACAGCTTTCTCAGACTTTAAAAGTTGAGGAGAAATATAGGATGAGAGCTAGGTGGGTTTTTTAAGGATAGGGGAGAAATGAACTTTTTGATAGGCAGCAGGGAGGGAACCAGTAGATAGAGATTATAAATTAGAGAGAAAGTGGGAGTGATATTATGGGTGATCTGCTGGAGAAAACAAGAGGGTAGTGGAATCAAGGGTGCATGTAGAGAGGTTGACCTTGACAAGGAGAAGAGCTACCTTTTTATCTACTAGAGGAGTGAAGAATGAGTTAGAGGGGGAAGATGTCTGATTGATGAGAGTTCTGAAGGAGGAGAAAAGAGAAAGCTCTTGATAAAATGGTCTCAGGTATGAGGTGAGGTCCTCAGCAGAAAAAGTAGAGGGATAGGTGCTATAAGAAATTTCAGGAGAGATAAGAATATTTGGAAAATAGGATTTTTTTTGTCCTTTTTTTTTTTTAAAGCAATCGGGGTTAAGTAACTTGCTCAAGGTTACACGGCCACGTGTTTCTGGGTGGGTGCTAAGTGTCTGAGCCCAGATTTGATCCCCAGGTCATCCTGACACTGGAGCCAGTGCTCTTACTCACTGTGCTACCTGGCCACCCCTAGATTTTTTTGTCCTTTGAAGAGGATCAGTGACATTATGGGGTGACGAATTGACTCATGTGTGAATTGGATTGAAGTGAGGCACAGTTAGACAAAGCTACCAGTCTCATTCTCTCTTTCAGAGTCATCCAAGTTTAGTGGCAAGACAAAAGTCAAAATGACTGGGAATGACCTTGGCTTCCTTTACTGAAAGAGTAACTGACAGGCCAGGTTTGAGTCCCATTGGTTACCTTTAACCTGGTTTAGCCTGTCTGCTGAGACAGTTTTACAAAAGCATGGCCATTGTGCAGGCTACAGCTTCTTGGAGCCACAGGTGAGAGCTGGATGAAGGTAGACATCAAGGGTGGATGAGTAACCATGAGGACTAGAAGTGCTAGCCATCCCTGAAGATGCTATACACCTCTGGAGTATAATAGGATAGTTAATTGAAGAGGGAGGAGTAGAATGACGTCCTCGCTGTAGTAAGGGGCCATTTGAGGTTAGATAACATAAATTTGTAGTTGACCCAATCAGTAAATTTTCACAATTTTTCTCCAGGTCTATTCAGCAGTACCTCCACAGGATAGAATCAAGGGAAGCAGACTAGGGACAGGGCTTGGCAAAGGGAGATGAAAGGGCAAGGGATTTGAGGGTAGAGAAGAGTATAGAGTTGATCTGGTTCATTAAGGGGTCAAGATAGGGAAGGAGAATGTGGAGGGATGATGAAGGAAATGGAGAAATAAATAAGAATTTTGGAAATCATGAACATGAAAGCAGAACACTTATAGGTGATGGCAAGATCAATATATAGGTACTATTCATAAAAATAAGTGTAAGAGTGGGGCTCATTGATTGTTCTATCCAAAACATTTCTTGACTCAATCAATCAGTCAATCAGAACTAGGTGTGAACAAGGCCTAGGAACCTCTTTGAATCAGTCAAAGATATTTCACTTATATGCCAAAAGAAGTCTGTTCCCATTGGATGAGTAGGAACTTGATAATGTCCTATAGGGCCTATATAGAAATAGGGAGCCAATTTATAATCTAAGAGATTTGAGCCAAGAGATTTCTGACCAAGCCCTTGGGAGAAAGTAGCTTCCAGGATCCTAGAGCAACTTTATAAGGACTAGGTCTTGGTTTTCTTCCTCTTCTCCTTTGGCCAGATCCTTCTAAGGGTCTGAAGAATCTGAACTTTTTCAGCACTGTGTTAGCTGTGTTTTGGGGAAAGCAATGACTGATGGCATTATTTACATTGGGAACCAAAGACAGACTGAGCACAACGAGGAAAGATAGATTCAAGGCTCTACCTAGAGCCTAGAAGGAAAGTGACATCATCCCTAAGAGAAATATTTTGAGGACTCTACTGAATGGACTTTCAGAAGGTATGAGTTACCCATTTGCTACATGGATTCTCTAAGCTTGAGCCCGCTTTTCCCCTGAAATCTGCATGTACTTGTGGAGAAAGCATGTCATGTACTGGAGAAGAAGGGAAGCCACTTTATACTAACTATTTTTACTATACATCTAACTAAATATCCCTTTCTAAAGGCTTTTAAAATCTGACTAGTAATTGATATTAGCTGATAATCATGGGGGAAACTTCATGAGCTACAGCACTAGAAAGGTGAACCCTAGAACCCTGAAGTCAAGAAGGTGAGAAGTGATAAGGCCCTGAACTAGGTTCCCAGGCCATGCTCTGGGGACCCAATTCATCATGTGAATGAGAACTGGGACAGAGTCCTTATACGTTTATGAACTCTTATGAAGAAGGTTGATATATAGTGGTGAAAAGTATTGTCTCATAAACGTGAGAGACATAGCAGAAAGCAAAACCAATTTAAGGAAAACTTGGCAAAACAAGAGATAGAGAGCATTATAAATTGCAAAATGGATAACTGATTACATTAAACTGAAAAGTTTTTGTACAAATAAAGTCAATGTAACCAAGATTAGGAGTGAAGTGGAAAATTGGGAAAGAATTTTTACAACCAGTGTCTCTGATAAAGGCCTCATTCCTAAAATATACAGACAACTGAGTCAAATTTATAAGAATACAAGTCATTCCCCAATTGATAAATGGTCAAAGGATATGAACAGGCAGTTTTCAGAGGAAGAAATTAAAGGTATCTATAAGCATATGAAAAAATGCTTTAAATCACTATTGATTAGAGAAGTGCAAATCAAAACAACTCTGAGGCACCACATCTCACTGGTCAGATTGGCTAAGTTGACAAAACAGGAAAATGATAACTGCTGGAGAGGATGTAGAAAAATTGGAACACTAATGCATTGTTGGTGGAGTTGTGAACTGATCCAACCATTCTGGAGAGTAATTTGGAACTATACCCAAAAGGCTCTAAAAAAGTGCATACCTTTGACCCAGCAATACCACTTCTAGGCTTGTATCATAAAAGTGGCAAAAGGACCCTTATGTACAAAAATATTTATAGTAGCTCTTTTTGTGGTGGCAAAGAATTGGAAATCAAGGGGATGCCCATCAATTGGGGAATGGCTAAACAAGTTGTGGTATATGAATGTAACAGAATACTACTGTGCTATAAGAAATGAGGAACAGATGGACTTCATAATAACCTGGAGAGACTTATATGAACTGATGCTGAGCGAGGGGAGCAGAACCAGGAGAACTTTGACACAATTGTATCTGTGATGACTGATTTTGATAGACGGGCTCCTCTCAGCAATGCAAGATTAGAAGACAGCTCCAAAAGACTCATGATGGAAAAGGCTCTCCACCTCCAGAGGAAGAGCTACAGAGTCTGAATGCAGACTGAAGCTAACTACTTGCTCTCTCTCTTTTATGTCTTGTTTTGTTTCGTTCCTTCTCTCTTGTTGTTCACCCCATTGGTTATAATTCTTCTTTACAACTTGACTAATGTTTAATGTGAAGGTATATGTAGAACCTATATTGGATTGCATGCCACCATGGGGGGAAAGAGGGAAAGGAGAGGGAGGGAGAGAAAATTTGGAAATCAAGGGATTGTGGAACGGAATGTTGTAAACTAAAAGTAAATAAATAAATAATGAAAAAAGAAAGCTTGGCAAGAGATCCAAATAAGCAAAGTCACGTCAGTAACATTTCAGGATACAAATACGAGGAGAACAACAGGAAGAAAAATGGAAAAGATCTGTAAAGATGACTCTAACAAACTGTTTTGTTGTTGTTGTTACCATCAAAGACTACATTCAGACTCCAGCTCTCAGCCATGGAAGTGCCTATAGAGGAGAAATAAATGAAATTAAGGAGAACAAAGATGGGAAAAGCAGTGGGATTAGATGAAGTACATATAGAAGACATCTGTGCTGAAGGGGATATAATTGTAAAGGTGATGAAGGATTAATATGTAATGTATCTGAAGGAGGGAAAGATAACAAAAGCACAGGAAAAAATGCCAGAACTTATTAACAATTAAAAAAAAAAGATGACTGAGAATATATCAACCACTAACCTATATACCCACCATCCCACTTATTAAAAAATTTTGAGTCATTTATAGTCAAATAGATGGCTTCCTCAATGGGGGTATTAGTAAGGAATGATGTAATCTTTCATGATCAATATTTGACAATAAATTCTTTCTTTACCATTTCACAACTAAGAATGCAGAGCTTGTAAGATCCCATTGTGCTTATTATTTAATTGTGAAAAAGAAGTTGATTAAGTTGAGCAAAGCACAACTTTAAAGGCTCTTTCCCAGCAAGATATGTCCCAGTCATCCATCAAAATAATTTGGGATTCTTTGAAATAACAAAATAATCCTGTTCAATCACTCTCTAATCATAAACACCAGGTAAGGCATAAAACAGGGAGATGTATGCCTGTTGAAGATGTTTAGCACTGTGATGGAGGAGGCAAGAATAAAGTTGAAGAGGGTTTCTCAGTAGATAATCAGGTCTTCCAGATGCTCCTATAGATGGTGTTATGCTGGTTACATAAATCTCTGCAACATTGCAGAGCTTGCTGAAAAAGATCCATGATCACTCAAAGGAGTTTGAGTTGACCATTCAAACAGGAAAGATCAAGTGGATGAAGAATGAGTGTTTATTGCCCATGTTATTGATCATAACATGTATTTAGATGGACACCCTATGGAGCTTTTCCATCACTCTGTACTCTGTATATCTGGGACAGATGATATAACTGGATATTTAATTGGTCATGGAGTTGAACAGATAACCCAGAATGGTTTGGATTGCTTTTGGAGAATTAAGTTTCTTTAAGAATTCTAAGTTTTTGGTGCAGCTAGGTGGCACAGTGAATAGAACACTGGCCCTGGAGTCAGGAGGATGTGAGTTCAAATTTATCCTCAGACACTTAGCACTTATTAGCCATGTGACCTTAGTAAGTCACTTAACCCCAATTGCCCTGTATTCCCCCCTCCAAAGGGCAAAAAAAAAGGAAAGAAAAAGAGTTCTAAGCTTTCCCAGGGAAACACAAACCTATCTTTTAAGTGACAATATTCTACTAGCATTGCTGCATGGCAGAGAATTAGAATACAACAGTGTTTGTTCAGCCTTGTGTTTTCTGCCTCTAAGTCAATAGAGCAAGTCACCTAACCTCTTTGGGTCCCAGTTTCCTCTTTTGTTAATGATGGAGTTGGGCTGATGATCTCTCAGGGCCTCTCAGCTATAAAGCCTATGATTCAATGATTCTAACCAGGTTCTTCCCCTGAGAAGAGTTTCTGGGGATTTCCTAGAAGGTCCCATAATGGGAAGTCCCCTTAAGTAAGTGACTGATTCCTCTGACTCATTCACACTGACCTTCAATCCCCAAAGTCAGATAGGTAAGGACATATGGACTTCAACCAGCCTAGCCCATAGGAGGTCTAGTACACAGATATCTTCTATACCTCTGATCACACTTTGGCCCACATCCATATTCCTCATCTCTGTTATAAGCTTTTTGAGGGCCAGAACCAAGTTGTTTTTTAGCTTTCCTATCTCCAGTACCCAGCGTGGGCCTCATTCAATCATTTATTCAACAAACTTTTATTAAGTTCCTATTGTGTGCTATGTCCAAGGAGAAAAACAGTTCAGATAAAACAGATACCCTCCTTTTAAGGAACTTGCAATGAAGTGGTAGGTTAATGCACAAAACCAGATAACAATAACATTTGGTCTTGAATAAACAAATAGATGATTTCAAAAAGATGTAGAAAGATTTGTATGAACAGATGTAGAAGGAAGTAAGTAGAGCTGGAAGAACAATTTACACTTTAACATCAATATTATAAAAATGAACCATTTTTAAGACTTTCATAAGCTGACAAAGAATAAAATGAGCAGAACCAGGGGAGCAGTTTTTATAATAACAACACCATGTCAAAATAAAACAATTCTGAAAGATGTAAGAACTATAATCAATACAGTGACCATTCATGATTCCAGAGGACTGATGATGACACATGCTATTCAGAGAGGTGATGGATTTATGGTGCAGAATAAGATATATATTTTTGTGTACAGTTATTGAGGGAATTTGTTTTGCTTAACTATGTATATTTGCTACAAGATGTATTTTTCTTTTTTTTTTCAATTGGCTGGGATGTGAAAGAGAAAGAAAATAGATTTCTGTTAATTTTTTTTAATAGAGAGGTAGAGGATGCTATAGATGAGAAATGTCACATGCACTTTCAGATGAGGGCATTGTGTCATTACTTTAACTTAACTGGAGAAAAATGATGACATGTAATGGAAATGCCTTGGGTAGCATATGTGAATATTCTCTAACTAGTTCCAATCTGCTTAAAATGTGATGAAAAGGGGCTTTTTGATTGGCTACCAGGAACCAGGTATACATTGAAAAGTCACTGGCTCACCAGAACCTTGGCCCTTCTCATTGGTGACTTCTCTTTGCCTGAATGTGTCCAGTGAATGAAGGGAAGATAGTGCTGTGAGAGGAGTGTTTCGAGTCAGCCCTCTCTTTCTGAGATCGACATATGGTCTGTGAATTCAGGTCTCGAGTCTTTGGGCTCTTTGCCTTGGCATTTATTCTTTCATTTTAGGTGACAGAGAGTAGAGATGATTACAATGCTATGAAGGGTCAGGAGAGCACCACTTCAAGGTATCAAGAGAGCAGAGCCATCCAGCATCAAGGAGTTTAAGAGTTAAGTCCCTGACAGGTTTTGCAGACAACGCCATGGATTGAGAATCAACTTCTCAGACCCAGTGCAATGGTAGCTGAGAATTGGATTCATCCAGCAGATTTTGGACATGAATTAATGGGACCAGTGATATTATAGAAATTGCATTAAGTCTGAATCCACTCTTCCAAGAGTCCAAGGTGGTAAAGGGGAGAGTGTCTCCAAGGTTTTCAGAACAAAGTGTTTGTATTTCTGTTCTTTCTGTATTTTCAAAATACATCTCCCATTGTAAAATCTAACTGCTATTAAATGGTTAAATTGAACCAGGGTGCTACCCAGTAGCAGCTAACAGTGAGTGGATGGGGGAGGGCAAAGGGAGAAACACACTGTAACAGGGGTTTGAGCCAACAGCATTAGAGAAAAGATATCTTAACCCCTTGGGGCATTCCTAAAACCATGATGGGCACTAGTAGTCACCCTTGTTCTGGGAGAGTAAGGCTAGAGTACTTGAAATATGGACCTTGTTTGAGCTAAAATGCTTTTCAAATCAAGAACAAAATAAAGTTATGCAAATGGCACATTACTGCATGTAGCCCTGTAATTGATTGAAGGTAATATTTTCTTTTCCTGAAGTCCTAAATTTAATTCAAAATCAGGATTTGATTTCAAATCCACGTGTAACACCACGTTTGAATAATTTGCTTGTTCTATGCCTATCATCAATATATAATTGCCCCTAAGATCCATGAGATTCCCTCCTTTTGGATCTGAGGGAGCTTATTTTAGGCAAGAAGATCAGAGTTCTTAAAGCCTTTCAAATTTGTTTTTCTTTACAAGTTCATGCTGTATAAATCGTTCTACTGGTTTTGTTCACTTCTCTTTATATCAGTTCATATAAATCTTCCCAGATTTCTCTAAAGCCAGACCTTTTCCTTATGGCACAATTATATTCTATTGCATTTATAAACTATAATTGGTTTAACCAATTATGCACCAGGTGATGGGCACCCTCTTCTTTGTTTCCAGTTCTTTGCTACAATAAATAGAACTATCATAAATGTTTTTGTAGATATGGGTCTTTTTCCTCTTTCTTTAATCTCTTTGGGGGCATATACCTAATAGTTGTATCACTGGGTCAAAGAATATATATAGTTTAGCAAGTAAGGCTAAGTTTCAAATTGCTTTCCATAATGCTTGGTCTAATTCACAACCCCACCAATGGTACAAACCTATGGAACTCTATTATCTCTAAGATCCCTTCTACCTCTAACAGTATATGCATCCATTTATTTCTTAAGCACCCACTGTGTGACACACATTGTGGCAGACGCAATGATAAATAAAACTAATTCCCTTCCAGCTCTTAAATTCAATGTTCTATGGTTCAAAGACCATTCAGTTCAATTCAGTTTAATTTAATTTGACAAATGTTTCTTAAGACCTGCTATATTCAAGGAAGTGATGCCATAGCAATAGAGAGTTAGCCTTGGAGTCAGGAAGTTCTGGGTTCAAGTGAATTTTAGAAGTCACTGAACCTCTCACTGTCCCAGGCAACTCTTTTGAAACAGGAATTCTTCAAGTTGTGGTCTAGGATTGTGATGGAATACTATTGTGCTGTAATAATTGATGGAGGGGATAGTTTCAGAAAAACCTGGGAAGACTTACATGAACTAAAACAAAGTGAAATGAGCAAAATGAGAATATTGTATACAAGAAACAGAAATATTACAACAATAACCAACTGTGAAAGACATAGATACTCTGATCAGTACAATGATCCACAGCAATTCCAAAGGACTCATGATGAAAAATGTTAACTATGTCCAGAGGGAGATGAATTGTGAGTGAAGATTGAAGCATATTTTTTCACTTTCTTGATTTTTGTTGCCTTTTCTCTTTTTTTGCAATATGGCTAATATGGAAATATGTTGTGCATGACTTCACATGTATAATGGGTATCACATTGCTTGCTTTTTCAATGGGTTGGGGAGGGTTTGGAGGGAGGGAAAGAATTTAGAACTGAAAGTTTAAAAATAGATGTTAAAAAAAAGAGGGTTCTTAATCTGGGATCCATGGATAGATTTCAGGGAATCAATAAACTTGGATGAGGGAAAAAAGACCTTTTAATTTTCACCAACTTTTGGTTTTCTTCTAATGCTGTGTCTTTTATTTTGTACCACATTTTAAAATATTATTCTGAGAAGGCGCCCATAGACTTCCCCAGACTCCCAGAAGTGTCCATGACACAAAAAAGGTCAAGAATCTCTGCTCTAAGTATAAATTAGAGTGCAGGTTCAATTTGTATTGGTAGAGAGAGTTTCCTGATACTGATGAATTCACAATTTTAGTCCAAAAGAAAAATGTGCTAAGTACTAGAATAAAAAAATACTAGAATACAAAAATAATAACAATAACACCAACAGTAATAATAATAATAGCCTTTATATAGCCCTTTCATAAAATGTTTTGCAAATGTTATCTCATTTGAGTCATGAAAGTAGGTGCTATTATTATCTCTATTTTAGAGATGAGGAAAGTGAGGCAGCAACAAAACAGTCCCCTGTTCTGAAGGAGCTTACATTCTACCTGAACAAAGTAGGCTATAAATTAAACACACACACACACACACACACACACACACACACACATTCTTTTCTTACCAAAATCCTCCAAGGCTCAGCTCAGATGTTAATTTCTCTGTGAAGTCTTCCCAGATCTTCCTGGCTGAGGGTTTTCTGTTCTTCAAAGAGAGAATCTCTCCTATATCTGTCCTTTCTTCCATCACACTCAACATTTTATTACAATTATTTGTATACACAAGAAGAACCCTTGCTATTAGACTGGAAGATCCTTGAGATCAGTGGGTCCTACTTTTTATCTTTGATTTCCAAGACAGCATGGAGACCTCCCATGTAAGTAGGTGCTTAACAGAAGTTTGTAACTTGAATAGAATGATGTGCTCAGTACAGAAGGAAAATACAAAGATCAATAAAATATACACCCTCTTCTCATGAAGTTTCTAGTTTAGAAGATAAGATACAGCAGGCATATCTTATTTACATATTTGTATTTATATTTGTAATATATACACATATAATATGTACAATATAATATGCAATGTATATTTATGTAATATACATTTCTATATTTTGTATTTACTCATCTGTTTCCATATAAGAAGAATGGAAACTCCTTCTGGGCACTATAGGTGCTTAATTAATGCTTGTTGAGTTGAATGTACACAAATAACTTTAATAGCAAATAGATCAAGTTCTTTGTGCGAGACTGGTGTCCCCTACTCCTCAACCCCCATAAATGTAGCTATGAGATCTTCTGTGCCCTGATACCTTTATCAATCATGTGAGATCACCCTGATGATTCAGTTACAAAATCAATTAATCAAAAGTATAAACTGAGTGTGATAAGTTCTTAATCACTTTGGAGAGAGTGGAATGTTTGAAGCCCTGAGATGAAAGTAGCTTGAAGCTACAGAGAAAATGTATTGGGAATGGTTGAAAGAATTGGGCACATCCCTGGGTCTATGTATATCCATTCTCCAATAAATCCCTCCTGGAATTACAGCAAAAGGAAGTACAATTTTGGAAGCTCTTTGAGGTGACAGAACTTTGCACCTGTACCAGAGGATAGCAAGGGGATAGAGAGAGTGTCTCACTTCTCCCTCTGCCTCTCCATTACCCATGCCATTGGAGAGACTGGACCAGTCAAATAATGAATCCAGTTTGGAGCTGACATATTGAGGAAAAGCAGCTTCTGGGTCATGACCTCTCCAGGGCGAGAGAAGTACAGCTATTCACCCTGAAAAGGCCCCTATTGTTAGAGTCCAGAAGAAAGTTCCATCTCAGAGGAACTTCTTGAGGACCTGACAGAGAAAGAAAAGGACTTCCCATGATCCAGAACTGTGCATTTATCCTATGGCCACATGAGCTCTCAAAGTTTGAGCCCACTTTCCCCTGGACCCTGACCTTTGAGGATGATTGGTTTTGTACCAATTGTTCTTACTCTATTGCCTTTGTCAATACCTCTTTCTAAAAACTGATTCTCTCTGGCTGACTGAGTAATAATCACTGGGGAGCACAGTGGATGGGGGCTTGTTCTCTTCCAACCCCTTAGGATTACCCCCCTAGAACTCTGAGGGGAAAAATAGTCAACCATCTCTGGAGGCTCACCAAACAGAGTGAGTGAGCCCAGAGGGGATGATACATATACATGAGAGGCTTCTTGCCAGAATGGTTAGAAAGCTGGGCTTAGAGTCAGGAAGACCTGTAATACATATTGGCCTTGTGATTCCAGCAAGTCACTTAATGAATTAGTGCCCCAGGAAGCTCTCAAAGTTTATCAATGTGAGAATTGGCTTGGGTGACCTCTAAGGTCCTTGTACCTCCAGTGATCTTAAGTTGCAAGGGAAGATCTTAATCTGCATTGGGAGAGGGAATTCTTGACCATGGGCTCCTAACATTGATGCTATCATATTGTTGTTCAGTCACTCAGTAATGTCTGACTCTTTGAGACCCCATTTGTGATTTTCTTAGCAAAGACACTAGAGTGGTTTGCCATTTCCTTCTTCAGGGCATTAGGCAAACAGAGGTTAAGTGACTTGCCCAGTGTCACACAGCTAGTGAGTGTGTAAGGCTGGACTTGAACTCAGGTCTTCTTGACTCCAGGCCTAATACTCTACCAACTGAGTCACCTAGCTTCCTCCAATGAAATTAAAGACCAAATAAAAAATTAAAAAAGATTGGCATAGGAGAGGTACAGACATAGGGCCACATGAGTAGGAACTGAAAAAGAATTCACCACTAGAGCCAGGTAGGAAGGAAGAACCAGAGATTTCTTAGAAACATCTATGTCAGGGGTGGGGAACCCACATCCCTGAGGCTACATGTAGCCCTCTAGGTCTTCAAGTGCTGTCCTTTGACTAAATCCAAGCTTCACAGAACTGTTCATCTTCCTGAGTCCAAATCTAGCCTCAGATGTTTATTAGTTGTGTGACCCTGGGCAAGTCACTTAACCTCTGTTTGTTTCAGTTTCTTCATCTGTAAAATGGGTATAATAATAGCACCTACCTCCCAGGGTTTTTTGTGAGGATCAAATGAGATAATACACATAAAGTACTTAGCACAATGGCCAGAACATAGTAGGTGCTAATTAAATGTTAGCTATAATGTTATTGGAGTAGAAAATATGCTAGGTAGGCCTTAGACAGTGGAAAGGATTATTAAAGATGATCATAAGATCCAAAGCCAGTTGACTTTTAAGAAATCACTTGACTGAGGCCCCTCATTAAAGACAAGAGGAAAATTAGAGGACCAAGAGTGACAGGAACTTGTCCAAGGTTACACAGATGGTAATTGAAACATGAATGGGGTTTTGAAGTCAAGGCTTCTGATTCCAGGATTCCAGCGTGTTCTTTCCACTGTAAAGCAAATCATGGGGCACTGGGGATGTGGTTGAGGGGTGGGTTTCCAGGCATAAGGATCATTGTGAGTAAAGGCACAGAGAGGAGGAAAATTCAGTGTGTTTCAGGGGGTGTCATGGAATTCAGTACAGCTAGAATGTTAAAAAAAAATGGGGGCAAGGAGGGTCAGAGATGAAAGGAATGGGAGTTAAAGCTAGAACTGGAGGGTGAAACCAGGTTTCAATGCTGAGCTAAGGAGCTTGATGTGTATTAGGTAGACGTGGGGAACCACCCAAGGATTTGGATACTGATGTACACAGAGAGGAAAACTCCCTTACTCTTGTCTTTCACTGTTTTCTTTTTTTTTTCCTTGCTTTTTGGAGGGAAATTGGGGTTAAGTGACTTGTCCAAGGTCACATGGCTAGTTTTTGTGTTAAGTGTCTGAGGCCGGATTTGAACTCAGGTCCTCCTGACTCCAAGGTCGGTGCTCTATTCACTGTGCCATCTAGCCGCGCCTCTTTCACTGTTTTCTGCAAGTGCTTGGGACCCAAAATTGATGGGGTAGAGGAGAAACAATGAAGAAGATGGAAAGTCTACATATCCACATGGACTAAGCATTAAGATTCCTGGTTTTCATTCTCGTTGACTTGACTTTCTCAAGGCAAGGTGGTCTGGTGAGTAGAAAAAAGTAGGCCTGGAACTTAGGAGAATTGGGTTAGTGTTCTTATTACTACTTATTGGTTGGGGGAACTTTGGATAAGTCTCTTTCCCTTTCTGAGTTTCAATCTTCCCATCTATAAAATGGTGTAATGATTCCTGTTCTGTTGGTCTCACTAGGTTCTTATGAGAATCAAATGAGATAATCAATGGGAAGTTGCTTTGGTAACACCCTTTCTTTTATTTTTTTTAAAAATTATTTACTTTTAGTTTACAATAATTAGTTCCACAAGCTTTTGAGTTCCAAATTTTCTCCCCCCCCCCCCTTCCCTTGGAAGTACCTTTTCAAGGGGACACAGTGGTATAGCAGACATGGAGTCAGTGGGTTCAAACTTTGGCCTCTACTGGCTATGTAACTTCAGGCAAGTCACTTAACATCCCTGAACTTTAGTTTCCTCTTCTAAAAAGAGGGGAAATGATAATACCCAGAATATCTACCTCCCAGAATTGTTATGCAGATCCAGTAAGGTAAGGTATATAAAGTGCTTGGTAAAAGACCGGGACAGTTAATTATCATTAGGCTTTCTGAGTGATGCAATGAAAAGACCAAAGGACTTGGAATTAGAAGGCCCAGGTGAAAGTCTTAACCCTGCCCTTAACTTTGTTTTAAATAGATTTTTATTCATCTTTTGTCTTAAATGTCCCTCATATCCTTCTTCTCCCCTCTTCCAGAGAGCCATACCTTATAACAAAGTTTTTTTTTTTCAGGAAAATAGCAAATTCAGCAAAACCAATCAATATATATTTTTAAAAATCTGATATTATATGTAAAGCTCCACACCCATGGAACCCCTTTCCTCCACAAAGGGGTAGGGGCAGATATATTTACTCATCTCTTCTTTATGCTTTATGAAGATAAAGGGGAAGGTCATGGCAGGGAAGAGGTACAAAGACCCAAAGGCTTGATCAATAGGATGTTAGATCTGGCCAGTTTGGGGATGTAGATAGGTTGCTGTGATTTCCATGAGCCATAGTTTCTCTAATTTTAAAGAGAGGGAGAGAGAGGGTTAAAAAAAGGGGGGGAGGGAACCTGAGTATTTTATTTCCAGGCATTGAATTAATGAAAACTTCTCATTAATTCATTAATATGAGGTAAGTCACTTCCCTTCACTAGGCCTCAGTTTCCCCATCTGTAAAACAAGGGATTTGGACTAGATAATCTCTAAGAGCTCATCCATGGGCTAAATGCCGGGAAAATAATAATATAGGAACAAACTATTCTAGGATTAAAATTCTCCATGTCCTGTGATTTATAATAGCAGTAAATACAACTTCCATACTGGTGGTTCCATTTCCACTTATACATTCCTCCAGAGCAGGGTCTGTTTTCATTTTTGCCTTTGTACCCTTTTTGAGAGGAAGCTTCAGAGTCAAGAAGACTCCGAGTTCAAGTCCTGCCTTTGCCACATATCCAGTGTGTGATTCTGTAACCACTCAGTGAGTTTCAGAGCAGGTGCTGACTTGCATTGGTAGAGGGAGTTTGGTAGAGGGAACCTGGGAATTCCAGTCAAGACCCTTTCCCTGTCCCATCACCTAATACAGATCCTGGCATACAGTAGTAGGTCTTTAACAGATGTTTATTGAAGTATATTGGATTAAATTTGAAAGGTCACAACAGCCTGATGTGGTAGGAAGAATAAATATTATTTACAACTGTAGAAACTGAGGCTGAGAGATGAAACAGAATGTGGTCACACACATGGTCCCACATTGAACTAGTAGCAGACGTGTCCAAATTAGGTCAGGAATTAATCTGAACAAGTCTGAAAGTCTACACTTTCAGAAAAATAATGTCAAAGCTGGAAGGAACCTGGTGATTAATGCAACACTGCCCTCTCCTCCCAACCCCTGTTTCTATTTTACAGAGGTGACTTGCCCAAAGCCACACAGTGAGTTCCCCCAGAAGACCAACCCAGGCTGGTTTCATCACACCTAGGGACCTCCTTCCCTTTTATTTTCCAGTTACTCTTTAGTTCCAACTTTATATCATTTACAACTAACAATGTTGTTGTTCAGTTGTGTCCAACTCTTCAAGACCCCATTTGGGGTTTTCTTGGCAAAGATACTGGAGCTATTTGCCTTTTCCTTTTCCAGTTTATTTTACATGTGAGGACTGAGGTAAACAAGGTTAAATGACTTGCCCAGGGTCACATAGCTAGTTAGTGTGTGTGGCTGAATTTGAATTCCTGTCTTCCTGACTCCAGGACAATAGCTCCCACTTTACCACCTAGCTATTCTATGACTAACAATAGCTCATTTAGATGTCCTTTTCCAAGAGACCATGCTCTAGCAGTTAAATAGGAAAAGAATCCCGTTTTACAGATAAGGAAACAGACTCAAGAGGGTCACATGA
This sequence comes from Petaurus breviceps papuanus, assembly GCF_028583685.1. Taxonomy (NCBI): domain Eukaryota; kingdom Metazoa; phylum Chordata; class Mammalia; order Diprotodontia; family Petauridae; genus Petaurus; species Petaurus breviceps. The sequence continues at coordinate 14,742,681 of NW_027187368.1, read as the reverse complement.
TTAATATATTTCCACTTAATAAATGTGTGTGTGGATATGTATGTCCACATGGGTTGTCTAATTGCAGCTCCTAGGTAGGCATGAATAGACCTCTGGAATCTTGCCCACCCCTCTTTAAGGAAGAATTTGATTCCTGGAGAAGGGGAAGGGGCTCTGAGAATGACTATTTTCAGAGAAGAAGGAACAGACTAGAATTAAATCTATCTCCCCACCTCCAAATATTGCTAGTCGAGGGAAATGTTTTTTTCATAGGTTCAAGCTGCTTTCCTGGTGCTGTCCCTTAAAGAGGATGGAGTAAACTAAGCTCCCATCCAAAGGCTTCACCCCTTCCCAGCAAATTCTAGTTATATATGACTATCACAAAGAGCTAGTGAATAGCAAGTAAACTTATTTGTCCAAGTAGATAGCAAACAAAAATTACAGAGATTAGAAAATAACTGCAACATACACAGAGTGAATGAGTTCTCTCCCTGTTCCTCTTTCTCCCACTCTCAACCCCTGCCAGTTGAAATGTTACCCATCTGTCCTTCAAGGCCTAATTCAGATGCCATTTTTTCCAAAAAGACTTCCTTGGGCCAGCAGCATGGCACAGTGGAAATAGCAATGACATTTGGAGGCTGAAAGATCTGGGTTAGATTTTCACCTTTGGTGCTAGTTATTCATGCATCCTGGGGCCTACTATTTCCCTTCTGGGCCTCAGTTGCTTATTGTGTGAAGTGAGGGGTTTGGGTTAGCCAGTATTGTAAGGCCCCTCCTAGCTCTTCGATTCTACGATATAATCTGTGTTCCAAGGCCTCTCCTCCTGAACATTTTACCTATGATCTTTTCATTTGGCAGGGGCTTCCCTTCTTGAATTCTCATAGTGGACTTTGTCTCATTTCCTTCTGTGTCACAGCTCTTTGTATATGTGTTATAACTTCTCCATAAGACCAAAGCTCCACTCGAGCAAGATTTGTGCCTTTGCTAAGCTTTGTATCTTCTCAAATGCCCAACAAATGCTCTGCAAACAGTAGGCACTTAATAAATACTTGTTGACTTTCAGTTGAATCTCTCTTTTGTATTTGGATCATAGGTACCTAAAAGGTCATTCATTCTAACTTCCTTATTGCATAGATAAATAAACTGAGGCCTAGAGAGGGAAAGTGACCTGAGGTCACACAGGATGGAAGCAGCAGAATTGGGACTGAGCCCAGTTTCCTTGGAGTCAGTTAGGAGGCTCAGTGGATAGAGCACTGGGTCAGTAATCAGAAACACCAGGGTTCAAATCTGATCTCAGACACTTATTAGCTATGTGATCCTGGGCAAGTCACTTAACCTCTGTTTACCTAAATCCTTTGCCTAAAAACATTCTAGTGTCTTTGCCACAAAACTCTACGGACACAGGGTCATGAAGGGTCATGACTCATGTATATTCTGCTTTCTCCACTATAGAGTTAATGGGCTATAAGACTAGAGAGTCAGGAATACAAATGAAGAGACTGAGACTCTGAGAAACTAAAGTTACTTGCCCAGGGTCACACAAGTAATGATCGTGGGAATCAAGATTTGAACCTAGTCCCTTAGTCTCCGAATCTAGCAGTATTTCTTTTTTGGGGGGGAAGGGTTAGGGGAGGGCAGTCGGGGTTAAGTGACTTGCCCAAGGTCACATGGCTAGTTTTTGTGTTAAGTGTCTGAGGTCGTATTTGAACTCAGGTCCTCCTGACTCCAGGGCCAGTGCTCTATTCACTCAGTCACCTAGACGCCCCTAGAGGTATTTCTAATAGACCAATTCACCTATCATTTCCACTAACTGTAAGCTAATCTAGAGAGAGACCTTGTTTTCTTCATTTTTGTAACTGACACAACTAAGCTCAAGGCTCAGGACACAGAAGGTTTTTAATAAATGTTCGTTGAAATGAATTAAATTAAATTGAGTTTTCACCTCCAATTAACTTTTTGTCTTTGGCCTTATCAAATTTTAGTTTTCTTCAGAGTACTGTAGGTATCCATTCTTCCAGGAGACCTTACCAGATTCTTCCCAGTTTTTAGTGTTTATACCCTCTTGAATTTACTTTTTACAATTTTGTATTGACATCTCTGTACCCACTGTGTTCCACTACATAGTATAAGATTTTTTGAGGTCAGGGTCTGTTTTATATGTTTTAGTATAAGGATGGAGTTCCACACCCAGGCTAATTAAAGTAATCACAGAAAGCCTAGATACTTCCCCTCCAATCAATTGAAAGTGTAAAGTAGGTGTGAATAAGTCATTAATCAATTTTAGAGGATCCTGGCATTTTGGTCACTGGATGGAAAGCAGAAGATGGCACATAGGAAACATCTTGTGATTGGTTGAGATCAAGTTATACCTCTTGGGCTAGGTATACAAACAGCAAACTAATGATTAAGTCTAGTGATAGAAGAGTTGAAATTTGGAACTATACTCCAGAGAGGGAATCGTTCTTAGGAAGGAGAGTTTCTTGAGTTTTCTTTCCTCTCTCCCCCAACCCTATTGACCATGTCATTGGAGAGATTGGATCAATGGCACAGCTCGTCCTGCTGGAATCAAATAGATTGGATCAGTAGGGGACCACATATCCAGTCTGTAGAATAGTCATTCAAAGAAAGTGGCTTTAGGGAGCATGACCATTCATGTTAGAAAGATGTTACAGCTAGGGAATCTACAAAGATACTTACCCTGAGAGCCCATCAGAGAGCTACATCGGAGGGGAACTCCACAAGGACTTTATGAAGGGAGAAAGTGACTTCCAGTAGCTAGAAATTGTGAGTTACACCTTTGCCATATGTGTTCTCTACACATATGCCTTGTTACCTTTGTACTTTTACATTTTTGTCCACTCTATGAACACTGTGTAGGAGGATGTGCTCTAGACTTTTGGAGGATTGTTTTTTATAACTTTGTTCTTATTATACCCTTTTAGCAAAAAGTTTTTACTAAGAGCCTGAGTCTGACTGATTTTAGTGGAAAGTACACTGATGGGGGCTCATGAACAGCAGCACTGAAAACACAGCTCGTCAGATTATTCTTAGAACCTTGAGAATAGCAGTCAGCTACTATTTGGGAACCCAGCTCTAGCCCATGTGAGCACAAACTGGGGAAACAGTCCCAATAGTCCCACATATGTGTCTCCAGTCCTTAGTTTGGTACCTTGCATAAAGTAAGTACAACACGAATGTTTGTGTTGTAGCATTTTGTATTATATTGTATTATTGGGATGTGAGTTCCTGTTTAATCTTCATTACCAGACTGTAAGTTCTTGAGGGCAAAAACTGTCTTTTGAACAAGTTTGTGTAGCACTCAGTGTCCTGATCACTGTGTCTTGTTGAAATGAATGCAGAATCTACCACAGTTTCTTCCTCTTTGAAATGGGAATACCAATGTTCAAACCAAAGGAAAGTGATATGAAAATTAAGGACCAAGATTTTATATTTGCTGAGCCATCGGCATATATAAAAAACATGGAAATGTTCAATTCTTTTAAAACTATTCCCCCTAAGTTCAATGCAAAGAAAAATTGGAGGACATTAGTCAGTCCTAGCTGAGGCCAAGGGGGGAAACTTCTGCAGAGTGAGGGAGCAGGAAATGGGGCCTGGGGCCTACATTTCTGGTGATAAAAAATGGTTCTGTATGGGCCAGAGTCTAGGGCTTGTTATTTCCACCAAAGTTGGTGGAGGAGCTGGCCTGGGGCAATCTGACAGAGTCAGCACACGAAATGTGGGAGGAACCCCCTGAGGCAGGCTAGAAATGAAGGCCTGTGTTTCTTGATGACCTGGTTGGAAGACAGAGCCGAAATCAGGCAGAATGTAGCAGTAACCTTTATTTATGTCCGTAATTTCATTGAGTAAAGGGGACTGTCCCTGTTGGGGGTGGCAAAGTAGCCAAGGTCAGTTCTCTACAAATACTTGAACTCCCAGGTTAAAGGGTATACAGCAAGGGGCTTAGTGGACAGAGCCATGGACTTGACAGTGAGAGAGGTTAGCTCTCTCACCAGTTATGTGACCTTGGGCAAGTCATTTGTTTCTTTAAGCCTCAGTTTCCTCATCTGTAAGATGGAATATTTTGACTAGATGATCTCTTCCAGTCCTAAATCCTAAATCTGAAATCTCTAGAGGTCTTTTCCTTGTTTGGGAAGACACACCCAATCTAGGGGCTTGTTCCCCCTCCCCACCAAAAGACAATCTGGTCAGGAGAAGGGGGCGGGGCTAGAACATTTCATCCTATCCCCTCCCCCCCAAGAATTAAGTTTTTCTTGGGTAGTAGACAATTGGGTATGATTCTCTGGGGATCTTCAAGTGAGGGTAGAGGTCTAGACACAAGAAGTTTTTGGGGCTCTCATTAAACCCACTGCTCTTGGTGCCCCCTCCCCAATCATCTTTTTACGAATTACTGGGAGAAGTCTCTTGGACTCAACTTAGTCCCTGCCTCAGGCCCCAAAGCTGTCCACAGTGGTTGGAGACTGTAGGAGAGGCAGCCTGCCCAACCTGCCCCCAGGCCCTGTGGGGAGGAGGAGGGGGACTGCTAGGGGAGAAGAGGCAGGCCCCGCCCTATGCGGGCCCCAGCTTGGGCAGTGCGGAGAGGAGGAGAGAGGACGTGGAGACTTGCAGTCCGGTGGCCAGGGTTGGGGTCAAGCAGAGAAACAGCGAGAAGGGGGCCCAGTCTCAACCCTGCCCGGCCTGGGACAAGGCGGAGCTGGGCCTCTGGAGGGAGGCCCCAGGGGCCGGGCCGGGGCCAGGGCCAGGGGGAAACTCGGCTTCTGAGGCCTCAGGGATTGAGACCGGGGCCGGGACAGGGGGAAACTTGGTCCCCTGCGGCCTCGGCCCGGACACTGGAAGCCCGGCCCCCTGCGCTCCTGGCGGCCCCGGCTGGGGCGGTGGGAAGTCCGGCCCCCTGCGCCCCCTGGGGCCAGGGACTGGGGGGGGGGGGCGAAGCCCAGCCTCCTTTGCCCTGGGGCTGGGAGGGGGAGGGAAGCTACGCGGCTCTAACAGGTGGGATCCCGCTGCGTGGAGGAGGCGGCGAGGACAAGGACGACGAAGAGGAGGAGGAGGAGGAAGGAGAGGAGGAGGAGGAGGACGGAGACGAGCAGCCCGCTAGCCTGACAGCAGCCGCCGCTGGCGCCGCCGGTGTCTCGCTCGGTCTCCCTCACCCGCCCCGGGCTCCCCCTCACAGGCTGCGGGGCGGCCCCTCCCGGGGAGGGGACTCGCCCGCCCCCTTTGCACCTCCCGGTCCCGACTGCTCCATCCCCTCCTGCATCCCGGCCGGGGGGGAGGAGGAGGCGGAGCAGGAGCGGGAGCAGGAGCAGGAGCAGGAGCCGCCGCCGCCGCCGCGGGAGCGCAGGAGGAGCGGGAGGGACCCTGCCTGCTGCAGCCCCGCGCGTCCCGGCCGCCGAGGTCGCCGCCACCGCCGCCGCCGCCGCCGCATCTCGGGACGGGGCAGCCGCTCCCCAGACCCAGTCCCAGTCCCAGCCCCAGCGTTAGTCTACGCCCGTCGCTCCCTCCTTCTCAGTCCGGGCCGGCCGGCCGGCCAGCTCCGCTCTCTGCCCGCCCCCAAGGGCCCCGAGGATGCCGAAGCCGACACTGCTCCTGCGGGGGGGTTGGGACCGCAGCCCCGGGGACACGGAGCTGGGGCGCCAGTTCCGGGACTGGTGTCTCCGGACCTACGGAGACTCAGCCAAGACCAAGACGGTCACTCGTAGCAAATACCAGCGGATCGCCGAGGTCCTGCAAGGCGGGGGCAGCGGGACCACGGGTGCCGGCAACGGCGGCCCCTCGTCCGGGGAGAAAGGCAAGTTCCAGTTTTGGGTCCGCTCCAAGGGCTTTCGGCTGGGGACCAGCAGGGAGCCGAAGATGGGTCAAGTGGTGTATGTGCCGGTGAAAACTGGAACGGTCAGTGCGCGCCCGCGCCTCCCCTCAGTGTCCGCGTGTGTCTTGTCTGTCTGTCTGAGTGCTGTCCGTCTGTCCTAGCCCTGCTTGTGTCTGAGTGGTCACCTCTCCAACCCACCCCCAGCCCGATCCTGCAGTGTCTCCCCATCTCAGGCAAGGACCCCTTCCCTCCCTTCGGCACCCCTTGGTTCCCGGCGGGATGGCCCAGACGGAGCAGACCCGCCCCGGCCGGCTCTCCATGTAGCGAGCGGGCTGTCCCGGGAGCAGCAGGCAGCGAGGAAGGCTGCGAGTCCTCCCCCCCGCGCCTCTCTCCCCAGCAGCGCGGGCTGTCCCGGGTGCTCACCCGGGCACGTTCTGTCCTCCTCCTCCTCCTCCCCCTCCCCCTTCCTCCTCCTCTTCTTCCTCCTCCTTTTTCTTCCCCCCTCCCCCTTCCAGCAGGCGGCTGCTCCGGGAGCCAGACCCATCCCACCCCTAGCAGTCAGGCTGTCCCGAGCGGGCAGGCGAGCGAGCCCCGGGTGGGAGCTCCTAGCTCCTGCCACCGCCCCCTGCCCCCTGGCCGCTACGGGGGTTGCAGTGGCCTGAGGACAGGGAGTCTTCTCAGGGGCGCCCCTCTCCTCCTAGGCTCTGGGACGAGGCCCCGCAGACTGGGGGAGGGGGGCGGTGCGGCGAACCTGGGCCCAGGAGTAGGGGCTGGGGCTGGGGCAGGGGCAAGGGCAGGAACGCCCCGACCCCACCCGGGACTGGCCCTGGGCGGACGAGCGGGGGCGGCCGGGCGCGATGCAGACTGGCGCAGGAGGCGCCCCCGGGCGGGGCGGGGCGGGCGGGGCCGGACAGTCCCGGGGTGCGGATGGGGACTGGTCCACCCCCTCATCCCTCTCAGCCTTGGTGTGAGGAGAGGGGATGAGGCTGGCAGGGAGGAGGCATCTGACCCCTCCATCCCCCCCCTCACCCCCTCGGGCTGGCTACCCATGGAGTGGGGGAGGGGTGGGGCCTCCTAGTGCCCGCTTTGGCTGGGGCGGGGGCCAGTTAGGGTGCGGGCGGGGGCGGACGTAGGGGAGCGTTGCTTCTCCCTCCCACCCGGGGCCCCTCGGGCTGCTGCCCTGGGGAAGGAGCCGGCGGCTCCCCCACTGGGACCTCATTGTTCTAAGGAGGGTTTGGGGGTGGGGGTGATGAAGGGGCCGCCCCGAGAGCTCAAATCTGTGAACTTTGAGCCGGAGAAATTCGGAGATTCACATTTTATATGCGGACAACCCCCCCCCCCAACCTTTCCACGCCATCCCACCCCATCCTCCTATTTTTTTCTTCTCTGGGGGGCTGGGGTTTAATGTGGGTCTTCCTAACTAGTAACTCCCTCAGTCTTTGCACCATCTGCCTGAGAGTAGAATCTTCATAGACAATTGATTTTGTCGTTACTAAAAGTGCACTTGTCCCTCCTCCCAGCCCTCCCCGGGCGGAGGAGGGGGGTGGGGGTAGGGGGTGTGGGATGGGGAGGGGAGAGGCAGTGGGAAGGCTGGAGAGCAGGCTGGCGAGGGAGATGTTGGAGCTGCCTGGTTGGGAGGATGGAGGGAGGATAATTCGGGGAGGGAAAAGGGATTCAGGAGGCTGCCTCCCCCCACCCCTTCTTCGCAGCTCTGAGGAAACAGTGTTGTCCCCTCTCCCAGATACCCTGTCAGGGAGATGGTTGCAGGCTGCGGTGAGGGCAGTCCATCTGTGGTAAATGCTTATAAACGCACTATTTACCTCCCATCTGGTCTGCCTCTTACCAGGGGCTGGGCTGGGGGAGGGGAGGGGGCTTCAGGCCTGGATTCCCAGCTTGGAATGAGGGAGCCCTGGGGTAGGCTCCCTGCCCTCCGATTTTAGGACCCTTTCAAACCTGCCTTTGCCCTGACCTCCTTTGCCCCACCTCACTCTGCTTCCCACCAGACCCTCGGAAGGGGTTGGGCCTGGTCTCTGAGACCTCAACAGGCCCCAGGATGTCAGGTAGCCCATGCCTGGCCTTGGGAGAAAAAATTCCTCCCCTTACCTCCCGGTACAAGACCCCAGGCCCAGAAGGGGCACAGCCTTATCAGTTAAGGATACTAAGGCCAAAATGAAAGCTACCCCACCCCACCCCCAGCCCAGCTCCTACTCTCAGGAATGAATAAACTCCCCCAAAGGGAGGATAGGAGAGGCCAATCCTCTGGAGAGCTGGTTTACTGGGAGGGAGGAGAGAGAGCGAGAGAGCGCGCGCGCTGGTGAGCCAGCGGACTCTAGCTCCTGTCCGGGACTCACCTAAGCTCCCATAAATCTGCAAACAAAACAGACACACCCCTAAGAGACAGTGAGTTTCCGAAGGGACGGGAGGCTATATTCCCCTAGAGAAAAGAAATCAAGCACATTTTAAAGATAAACAGATCGGAGTTGGAGGAAAACGCCTTCCTCTTTTAAGTTTCCAGGTGCCTGTCTCCCCAGATCTCTCAGTCTTCCTCCTTTTCAATTATTTTAGGTGAATATTGTTGCTAGAAATCCAGTGAGGGTGTGGGGGACTCCCTTAGAGTTATGTTAGATGACAGTTTTTGAAGATGTGGAAGGCATCGCCCCAAACTGAGAGGGAACCATGCCCCGAGGCTTCCCAGTATATAGATATTGGTGTAGCAGAAGGAACACTGAATTTGGAGTCAGAGGGATCTGAGTTCCAGTTCTGCCTCTTTTACTAGTGATCTTGGGCAATTGGTTTCACCTCTCCTGGCATTAGTTTTCCTCTATAAAATAAGAGGGTTGGGACGAGTTGATATCTAACGTCCCTTCCAACTCTAAAACATATAGTTCCCCCACCCCCATTAAAAATTAAAGTTAGAGATTTCCCATTGCGGTAGGGATTGCTCTGTAGGCCCATCTGGCCTGATTTTTTTTTAAACTAAGGGCCAAGTTGGGGGAGGGGAGGTGTTCCTCTGTGTATTCCCCTGAGGCAGGGCCCTTCTCAGATTAAAACCTCCTAAATTGTGTTCACCTTGGCTTCTCCTACTCCCCCACTCCACAAAACCTGCCCCCCCCCCCCCATGTATGCTTTCTCTTGAGCACACAAAGCTATGGATTTTTAGGGTGAAGTGTTTCCTTGAATGATTCTGTTCAGGTCCCTCCTCCAAACAGCAAAAATAAGTTCTTTCCATTTCTTTCCCCCTCTCCATTTTCCCTCCTCCCCCATAACTCCCCTTACTCAGAATTACCCTTCCGCCCCCAAAGCCATATGTATTGGGCAGGACTTGGTTTGTGGTTTTCCTTCATCCTGCTTCGTTATCTGACACCACTTGTCCCCTGTCCCATCTGGCCCTTCCTTTCCTGGGTGTATTTGACAAAGGCTTAATCTGTCCCGGACTGTCCCAAGGCTGAAAGAGGGTGAGAGAGAATTAAGTTTATGCAGATGGGACTTGAGGTGGGGGGTTGGGGTTGGGGCTGGGATGGAAGCTGGGAGCTGTGGTGGGGGCTAGGGCCAGGGCCAGGGCCATCTCTCCTGCCAAAGCTGGAACTGGAAGACTGTGGAGGAGGGGATCCACAAGTTGATTTTCAATGTCTGCAGGTTGTCACAGGAAATCTAAGGTACAGACAGTGAGAGAAAGTGGAGGAGGGGAGGAGCTGAGGGTGCTTAAGGGGATAAGATCTTTTTATGACAGGAGTTGGGGCCTTTCTGTTTATGAAAAACATAATTAAGATTTCTTTCTTTCTTTTTGACTGACCATGTCCTGTAAGAGACAACCCAACCCTTTTTGGGGTCAGGGAGACAGGGAAATCAAACTGACCCTTTTCCCTTGCCATGAAGTTAAACTTTCTGCCTCCTTCAAGCCTTTGAGTGAGGTGGCTCTTTCAATCAGTCCATATCTATTAAGGGCCTACTATGTGCAAGGCACTGTGATGGGCTCTGGAGATACAAAGACAAAAACCGAAATAGTCCCTGCCCTCAAGTAACATAATATTGTTACTCATCACAGAAAAACAAATGCAGGAGATTTATAAATTAAATACAAATTGTGGGGGGCAGGACACTAAAAACTGGAGAAATCAAGAAAGGCTTCTCAGAGGAGGTGACACTTGAAGGAGCCTTGACCTAGAGATGAGGAGGGATATCATTCTATGCACTGTTAGCTGCCTGGGCAAAGGCTCAGAGGTGAGAGATAGGAATGTTGTAATGGGAATAGTATGTAGGCCAATTTGCCTAGAGCTTAAGAGTATAAGGAGAGGAATAATATGTAGTCATGGAAGGATGGCCAGAGATAGATTGTAAGGGCTTTAAACACCACGAAGAAAAACTTGCATTTTATTCTAGAAGCAATAAGGAGCTACTGAAGCTTCTGGATCAGGGTGTGACATAATTAAACCTGGGGTATTTTTTGGAATGTCATTTTGTCAGCTGTATGGAAGATAGATTGTAAAGGAGAAGAACTGGGGGCAGATAACCCAATTGGGAGGCTATAGTCTAGGCATAAAAGATCATGAAGGCCTGAAGTCGGGTCTTATGAATGGAGAGATCTGAGAAATGTAGAATAGGGAAGACTTGGCAGTTGATTGAATATGGGTAAATTACAGCTAAGAGTTGAGCATGCCCCCAGGCTGTGAGTTTGAGTAACTGGAGAAAAACTTGACAAAACTAGTGAAATCAGAAGATTGGGTGGATTTAAAGGAAAAGACGATATGTTTTATTTTAGACTTGTTGAGCTTGAGGTGTCTAAGGGACATCCTGGTGGAATTGTCTGAAGGCAGGTGGAAATGAGGGACATGGGCTCTCCTGGAGATGGATGAGGACCCAGAAGTATAGATTTGGGAGTCTTCTGCTGATTTGGATGAGATCTATGAGAGAGAGTAACCATAATCAAGCATTTTTTGAGTGATAGTTCTGTGCCAGGCTAAGTGCTGAGGACAAAAATTGAAACACTACCTGCTCTTCAAGAAGCTTATATTCTAACTAGGGAGGCAACATTCATGTATATAGATAAACCTTAGAGGAGAAAGGCAGTGGGAGGTAGGAGTGAAGGGGGAGACCCCAGAAAAGACCCCTTGTCAAAGGGGCTGCTTGAACAGAATGTTGAAGGAAACCAAGGGATCCAAAAGCCTGAGATGAGGAGGAAGAGCATGCCAGTTATGATTGACAGCCCAAGTTATACTCATGCATAGAGTAGATTTCTTTTTTTCTTATCATTGTAGGGTATTAAGTCAGGGGTGATGTTAATGTTATTAATGACATTTAACAGTTACTCATTTATATAGCACTTTTGAAGTTTACAGAGCACTTCCCTCTTGGCAACCCTCTGAAAGTTAACTGTAAATGCTGCTATACCCATTTCACAGATGAGCAAACAGTCTCAGAAAGTCGGGGGTGGTGTTAATGTTATTAATGACATTTACCTATTTATGTAGCACTTTTGAAGTTTACAAAGCACTCCCCTCTTAGCAACCCTCTGTTAACTGTAAGGAAGGCTGTTATGCCCATTTCACAAATGAGGAAACAGTCTCAGAAGTAGAATGACTTGTGTGAGGTCTCATAGCTAGCCATATAATTTTATAACCAGAAGAAACTTCAGAGCCTAGAATGCAAAGCCAGAATGAACCATCTAGTCAAGCTCCTGTCCTTTTATAGATGGGAGAAACTGGGGCTCATAGACAGGAAAGTGACTTGCTGAAAGTCACACCTTGAGTTAGTGTCTCCAGTACTAGCCCAGACTGAGGCTAGACCCCTTAGGTCTCTAAATTCCCAGTCCGTTATTCTTTCCGTTATATTGTGATTGGCAGTACCTAACCCACCTTTTCTACTGGTACTTAAATTGTAAAATTCCATTATTGATCCTTTGGGCTAAGGGATTAATCCCTTTAAACATCCCAGTATGTACATGGAGTTGGGTAGGGGCAACACCTTAAGTTGTTATCAGTCATTTGCTCCTTAGTGTGAACTAGTTTATAAGCTCCCAAAGGTGGCATTAAGTACATTGAGATAGGAAAGGAGGATGCGATAAATATAAGTAGATGAATCAATACTTGTGCCAGGGACAACTCTCAGTGTGTACAGTATCTTGTGTGGTATTTGGGAACATGGATTTGGGGCAATAGCAGCAGTGGTGGTAGTAGATGAAGCCTTGGTAGGTTAAATGTCTTCCTTGTCTAAGGTGACACCATGTATTAACTATATGGGCAGAATGTTAGAACAGAGGGGTGGCTCCATTGATTAGTATTACTTCATACCTCTCATTCACAATTATAGTTTTGTGTCTGTGTATTGTTCCCTTATTGGACTGTGAGCTTCATGAAGATGGGTTCATCTGAACTTTATTTCTTCTCCAGTTCTTGATAAAGTACCCAGCATATTTAATAAATGTTAGTTGAATTGAATTGAATGGGAGAAGATGTCCTGATTGGGATTCAAGTGACAAAAATGTGGGAAGAGCAACCCCAGGCTAGGTACTAGGAAGTCTGGGTCCCTGAGAGAAGTGTGTGTTGAGGCTTCAGAAAGGGGGGCAGTAGGGAATTTGGGGAGCACATGGCTGACTTGCTTCACCCTGGGCTGGTACCCTAGGCCTGCAGTGGAAAATGATTCCTGGCAGGAAAACCATTTGGATCGATGTTGCCCAGATAAGGCAGGTTATTTTGTTAATTAAACATCCTTGTATCCCCAGGCAATCAGGAAAGCAGGTACCTGACCCCCAGTGTCTTCCAATTTCCCAAAGCCACTCTAGGACCTTGGCCTGGACCTGAGATGATTCCCTTAGGTACCAAGATTGAGCTTCCTTTCCTCTCCTGCTCCCATAGTTACCACTATTGAGATGAGGATAAGGATGCTATGGCTACTACTCTGGGGGGAATGTCAACTGATAAAGATTCCCTATTTCTTTTAAATACCTTTCCCTTTCTTGAGGCATTGTGGTGTATTAGAAAGAGCACTGCATTTGGAGTCAAAGGATCAGAGTTCAAATGTCAACTCTCCTGCTTAATTAGCCGTGTTCTGGGAAAGTCGTTTGTCTTTAGGCTTCATTTTCTCTTCTATATCATGAAGGGTTGGGTTAGGTGATCTCTAAAGCTTATGTTCTTACAAGACTGCATCCTTGGATGAGCTTGTGCTTTTGGGTGGAAGGAGAAGGAGGAAACTGGATAAAGATCTTTTATTTCATGGTAATTGGAAGTACTATTTGGCCCTTTCTTCTTGAAGATACTGGAGTGGGAGGGCAGAGGTTGGGAGCCCAGTGTGGCCAGGTACTTTAGTACTCAATCTCAGGGGAGAGAGAGAGAGAGAGAGAAAGAGAGAGAGAGAGAGAGAGAGAGAGAGAGAGAGAGAGAGTGTGTGTGTGTGTGTGTGTGTGTGTGTGTGTGTGTGTGTGTGTGTGTGTGTGTAAGGCAGCAGGAGCTTGTCACAGTTGAGCAACACTGTCCAGTTGGCCAGAAATTCATCCAGGCAGCCTGGTATGCAGAAACAAGGAATGAGTCAAATGACACAACAAGATGAGATGCTCATGGAATGGCCACATATCAGGCTGACCCCTTTGGATTTTGAGGCCCAGACTGTGACAGAATCATAGAATCTGAGTTTGGAAGGAATTGGGAGGTTGCCTAGCCCAGTCTGCCTTGCTTGGATTATATGGTGACTGTGCCAGTGTGAAGACTTGCCTTGACATTCCTCCTTTTTCTCTTCTTCTGTCTTCTTTCTTATCTTCTTCTCTCCTCTTTATTATCCCTCCTCTTTCTCCTCTTTTCTCTTTTCATTCATCCCCTTTCTTTTTCTCCCCATATCCTCCACCCCCAGCTCCTCATAGGGTTGTTTGGTACAGAGTCTCTGTGTCCTTTCTAAGGTAGCAATTAAAAGATTGTGTCATTTGTCATGGTTGTGTGTTGTTGAGCTTCCCTTGTGATGGATAGTCAGGCATACTCAACCGAATCTTCCATGTTCATCTGAGTGGGGGTATTCTTATTATTTTTAAAACAACCAATGGGGAAAGGTGTTGGGAATCCAAGAAGAACAAAAATGAAGTGTCCCTGGCCGGGGAGAGGGAAGATGGAACTGGCCCAAACTATGCCCAGAATATGGTTTGGGTAGACCTAAGACTATTGGAGATCATAGAATATGAGAGATGGAAAGAGCCTTAAAGGCTGACTAGTCCAGCAGTCTTCCATTTTGCAGAGGAGGAGACTGAGGGCCTCAGAGACGGCAAGTGACTTGCTCAATGTCACTTGGTCTGATAGTATTGGTATTCAGATCCAGATCTTCTGTGTCTGAACCTATAGTTCTTTCCATCACTCCAGGCTCCCTGGTCCAGCACTAGCCTTGGGCCAAGTCCCTTTTCCCCACTTAGTGTCTTGACTGACCCTTCTGGAAGGGTGGAGCAGGATGATGTTACCAGGGATGGAGGAGGTTAGCCTTATATTTCCATAACACCTAGGCAACTCAGTTGTACAAGGGGACCTGAGAGGTCACTGGGGATCTGGTTCAGCAAGGCTCTTGGAGGTCAGGGTGGTGCCCCTCGTCCTTCCATTCTCAGACTCAATCTGGGGGGAGGAAGCAGAGGCCACTCCTCCTCCCTAACATTATTTCTCCCTCCTTCCTTTTACCCCAGCACAGCTGAATGTTCCAAGTCTGCTTCTGGCCAGTTTTCCTGAATAAAGAAAGAGGCATGACAAAACCTTCAGCACTTCCCAGGGTCCAGTCTGGCAATGGAATAGTGCTTAGAGATCTAATGATAATAAGGACTCAATGTTAGAGTGATAGTATGTGTGAATTGGAAGAGAGGGACCTTAGTACATATAACACACAATGTTTTCTTTAGAAGGTACTATAGAATGTCAGAGCTAGAAAGGACTTTACAATGTAGAACAAAAAAAAATTCAAGACTTAAAGGGACCATATAAAACAGAACACAAAATGTCAGAGCTGGAGGGGACCTTGGAACATAAGACAGATAGAATGGCAGGCTTAGAAGGGAGTCTTTGACATAAAATAATATCAGGGCTAGAACAGACCTTAAAACATAGAACACAAAATGTCAGAGCTGGAAGGGACCTTTTAGAGCATGGAATGTTAGGAAATAGAATATAGATTGTCAGTACTGGAACAGACCTTAAAACATAGAATAAATAATGTTAAAATTGAAAACAACCTTAGGACATAGAACGACAAGGGAGAAAGGTAAGAGACAGCTTAGAACATATAGAGCTGGAAGGAGTCTGGCTTAGAACACAGAACAGAAAAGGAACTTTACAGCTTAGAACACTAGCTCTAGAAAGATGCTTAGAGGATAGGACAGTTAAGAGCTGGCAGAGACCTTCAAACATAAAATATTAGCACTGAAAGCTAGGCAGGCTATATTACAACATAGAATGGAAGGAACTTTATAGACCGTGTAGATTAAACTCCTCCCTAATTTTACATATGGGGAAATTGAGTCTCTGGAAGGGAAATAACTTAGAGTTATTGTACAAATTTCTTTGGTTCAAAGAAAGGTATTTATTTTGTTCTTTGACTCAAATAGCTTAATAACATAGGATTCTAAGCCCCAAGGTATGGACCCAGACAGAGCTAAGCCCTCAGAGAGCTAAACCACAGGGCAAATAGCCAAGGAGCAGTGAGGTGGGCTCTAGGGGTTTTGAGCTTATGATACCCCTTTTCCTGGCACCAATTTTTTAAACCCTCATTTTTATTGATATCTTTTTTTCATGTCACTCTCATTTCCAAATATGTCTCTTTCTCCTGTCCTACCCACCTACCTATCTATCCCATTTTAAAAAAAGCATAAAGGAGAGAGAAAAAAAGCAATTAGGCAAAATAATTGAACTTATCAATTATGTCTGACAATATATGCAATATTCCATACCCATAGTCTCCCACCTCTTTAAAAAAGGGAATGAGGGGCTCACACCAGTTTCAATGTCAAGATTTGGTACTCATGGCAAAACCCGGGGAAAGATTTTCTAGAACAATAATCCACCAACCTTAGACATGAAAGGGTCTCTTTGATAGTCTTCATTCAGTTATGATAATGAATTGTTATAGTTATATCCTATAGAATTGTAATTATGCAACAACTTCAATTGCCAAGCAATTGAAGGCACCCTGTTTTATGCAGCTAATAGTTGAGGGCAGAAGTGGCCACACTATAGTGGAATATACTTACTTCATAGGCTGCTGGTAATGGACACTAAACTGGGCTACTTCCTCCCCCATAGGTAGGCTAAGCTCACATTCAGACATTTGTTTCAATCAAAGGAGTCCAGTCTTAGAGGATTCTCAACCATTACATCCCTGGTGTGTCCTAGCTGGGACTCCAGCCATGGCCAGAGCCCCGCCCCAATTCTCAGGGTATTATCAGAGCTGCCCAACTGTGTTCTGGGAAGCAGTTGGAGGTGTCTGAGCAGGTGGGCTGAGAAATGTCTGGCAATGAGGTGGAGTTACCAGCCGTGCTATTTGAAAGCTTCAGAGAGTGATATGGCAAAATCGTCAGAGACTAAGAGAATTTTAATGCTCAAAGGACCCTTAGGACATGGACAGTCAGAGCTAGAAGGGTTCTTAGAGTACAGATTGTCAGAACTAGAAGGGCCCTTAGAACAGTGACTGATAGGACTGGGCAGGGCCCTTAGAACATAGAATGTCAGGGCTGGGAGGGCCTTTACACA
>NW_027187368.1:14620702-14726171 GCF_028583685.1 Petaurus breviceps papuanus | reverse complement strand
AGGGCCCTTAGAACATAGAATGTCAGGGCTGGGAGGGCCTTTACACATAGAATGTCAGGGCTGGGAGGGCCCTTAGAACATAGAATGTCAGGGCTGGGAGGGCCTTTACACATAGAATGTCAGGGCTGGGAGGGCCTTTAGAACATAGAATGTCAGGGCTGGGAGGGACTTTAGAACATAGAATGTCAGGGCTGGGAGGGCCCTTGTCCTAAGAACAGAATATTAGAATGTAGATTACTGAAACAGGTCTGGACCTTAGAGGTCATCGGGTCATGTTTGTGTTCTTGTAGGTTTAGATGATTATGCACCAGAGCTTTCCAGAAGCCTTTCAAATCGTTTAGCTTAATTTTTCAGCATTTTGCTTCCAGAAGTCAGGCAGCTATAGACTTAAAGAGGAAACCCCTGACAAGTTCTTTGGTAGACGGGGGTGAGAGAGGAGGAGAGGGACGCTCTGCACAATCATTCCCATCCTTCCTTCTCTAAGCTCAGTAGGAGCATCCTGGATCTCACTAGCTAGCACCTGCAGGGCCAAGATGCTGTAGTGGAAAGAGGACCCGGTTTGGAGTGAAGAAGCCTGGGCTTCAGTTCCAGCTCTGTCTGTCACTCACTTGCCTTGCCTGCAATGCCCTGCCCCCCTCTCCTCTACCTCTTAGCTTCCTTCAATACTCAGCTTAACTCCTCCCTTCTTCAGGAGATCTTTCCCTAGATGCTAGTGCCCCCTCCTCTCAGATTACCTTCCATCTACCCTGAATATACCGTACATGTATCTAGTTATTCATATCTTGTCTGGCCCATTAGAATGTCAGCTTATTGAGGGCAGGGACTGTTTTTGCCTTTCTTTTTTTCTTGTGCTGAGCACAGTTCCTGACACACAGGGAGCACGTAATAGTAATAAATGCTTCTTGACTTACTGTGTGGCTTTGGGAAAGTCGCTAAGATCTTATCCGTTAAATGGGAGAATAACTTCTTTCACCTTCTTTAGAAAGATGCTGTGGAAATGAAATGAAGTCATGTATCTGAAAACATTCTTGTAGAGTGCTCCACAAACATGGGGTCTAGAATGGGAGAGGGCATCTTGGGTTAGGATGACCAGGGGAAGATTGACCAGTAAAGGAGGTTTTGAGCAGTTGTATTCAGCCAGGTGGAGAGGAAAGCAATTCCAGGCGGAGCTTCTGACTGAATGGAGGTTCAGAGGAGAATTTTTGAATCCACTTTATACTCTTTTTTAATTTTGTAAGTCTTGATATTCTAGATCTATTCTCTGGAAGTGACATTCTCCAGCGTCCTCTTGACAAGTTGTCATTCATCCCTTGACAGAAAACCTCTAGTGATGGGGAGCTCCCTACCCCCTGAAGGACCTCCTTCCATTATGAGTTTTAGTTGTTAGGGGTCAGACTGTAGATCAGTCTCTTCATTGTACAGATGAAGAAGCTGCAACCCAGAGAAGGGAAGGGAATTACTTAACATCACACAGCAAGTTTGTGGTAGAGCTGAGATTAGAACCCAGGTCTCCTGACTCTCAATCTATTTATTCTTTTCCTTAAATACTGAATCTGGTTCCCAGCTAACTCTAACATTGTCTATCCCACTATCCCTTGGGCTACTTGGCCTTGTAGCAAAGTGAGTGACCTTGAACTTTTGGGAAGATCTGTTTCTATCACACATATCATGGAAAGAGCCCTGGGCATGGAGTCCAGTTTGGCTTCTACCGCTGACTCACTGTGTGACCTTGAGCAAGTTACTTCCTTTCTCTGGGCCCCTATTTCTTCATCTGTAAAATAAAGGGGCTGACTTTGATGATCTCTCAGGCCCATTTCAATTATGGCAGTAATTAAAGAGCCCCACGTTCCAGGACAGCTGGCACTTTTGGGTTCCAAGGCTAGTGGACTCCATGCCCCACCAGTAGGTGGGAGAGATAGAGCATTAATAGCAGATTTGGTCCTTGGTAATGATGTCGAGAATGACTTTCATGTGAAGTGCTTGCCTTATGGGAAGACTGTCCATCATCACCACCCTCACCCCCATATTTATACTATGCTTTTTATATTTTACACTCCCTGGCTCATTTGTTCTTCTTTTTATAGATGAGGAAACAAGCCCAGGGAGGTTGGATGACCTAGCCAAGGTCATCCAGTAAGGTAGAAGCAGAACTAGGCCTTGGGCCACTTGTTTGTACCTTCTTTGCACTGTATTAGGTTGTCTCCCTTGAAACACTGGAGGAACTGGCTTCATTCAGAGGAGTCCCAGGAGCAAAAGGAATCAAGAGACAGTAGCAGTAGTCCTGGACTTGGAGTCAGGAGGTCTTAGGGAGTCTCACCTCTACCACTCAGTGCTAGCTGTGTGACAGTTGGGAAAGCCATTTCTTCTCACTGGGCCTCAGTTTTCTTTTCTGTAAAATGGCAGTAATAATGGTTGCACTACTTAATCTCATGGGATTGTCCTGAGGGAAGTGCTTGTAGTGCCTTAAAGCTGTCTAGAAATGGGTGCTAGTCTTCTTAATAATTATAATAAATTCTCTCCTTGGGGCAGCTAGGTGGCACAGTGAATAGAGCACTGGCCCTAGAGTCAGGAGGACCTGAGTTCAAATCCAGCCTCAGAGACTTAACACAAAAACTAGCCCTGTGACCTTAGGCAAGTCACTTAACCTCAATTGTCCTCCCCTCCCCCCTCCAAAAAAAAGCAAAAAAAAAATTCTGTCCTTTTGAAGTGTAATAGTCTACTCTGCCATGCCCCCACCCCCCCAACCCCCAGATAGCTGCTTTCAGATTTGTGGTTCTTGATCAGGTTTTGTAAAGAAAATGTTTCTTGGTCAGAAAGTCTGTTGTAAGAATGTCGAAACACAGAGGGAAGGGCTAAAACTCTAGTTCCAGCAGCCTGTGTAAGAAGGCTACCCACTGAGCTAAGCAAGGGAAGGGTCCCAGGCTCTGGAAACAGACAGGATTCTCCTGACCCACCTGGAAAGGTTTGAAGTGGACCCCTATAGGATGAACCTTTCCCCAAGGGTTGACCCAGTTTGATAAAGTGTAAATGCTCTTCGGAGGTCATGTTTTCACTTAATTAGTCTACTTAACCTCTCTGTGAGATAGGGTTTTTAGACACCTGAAACTGTCATCATCATCATCATGAATAGTGACAACTATTCACATTTCTGTGGCATTTTGTGGCATAGTAAGTACTTTCTCTGTAAGGCAGGTTGTATATCATTCCCATTTTACAGATGAGGAAGCAGAGATTCAGAGAAATGAAGTTAGGCACTCACGATCCATAGGACGACTTTTCCTACGACCTTGATTGTGCAGCTAATTAGCACCCTTTGCTCCCCCCCCCCATTCCCACCCCATGATCATTTTTGCTCTCATTTACCATACAACCCTACTCAAATGGGTGTCAGCTGCCCCCAGTAGCTCTGACTCTCCTCCTGAGTCAGTATGAGTAGGATCTCTAAGCACCAAATCACTACAGCTTGTACCCATAGCTCTCCTTCTCCATAGGAGCATTCTTCAATGGGACCCTCTACCACTGCTGACTGGAGATTTTCACCCTTTCTTTCCCCTGGTTTCAATCCCTTCCTCTACCTCCTTAACCATTCTTTAGGCCTCCTGTGAGGTCCCTAAACCCGATGCTAGAGACTACCCCAGATTTTGAATGGGATCCTTCCCTTCACAGGTAGCAGCAACCAGAAGGGTAGAAGTTCCCTCTCCCAAATCTATAGGAGCCATAAGATCCAGAGTAAGGAGTGGCTTTTGAAATTCTAGCCCAATGTATCCACTAAGAAGTAAGGCTGGATCAGGTGCGACTCCAGGCTTGTCTTGTGTCATAGGACTCCTCCTCTCCTGATAACAAGGGAGAGTTTGTGTGGAAGGAGACCAGCATTTCTTCTCTTTGGCTTACAGCTTTTTGCTCAAATTGACCTCCCAAATCGTGACTTTTTTTTTTGGAGGGGGGAATGCAAAGAAATTGGAGTTAAGTGACTTGCCCAAGGTCACACGGCTAGTAAGTGTTAAGTGTCTGGGGCAGGATTTGAACTCAGGTCCTCCTGACTCTAGGGCTGGTGCTCTATTCACTATGCCACCTAGGTGCCCCCCAAATCTTGACTTTTCCTTTGAAGCCAGAAGGTCCAGTAGTAACAGCCATCTCTCCTAAAGAAGGGCTATTGGCTAAACCTTCTAGGCAAAGTTAGGATTTAAGATCATAGCATGTTAGAAATGGAAACCAAAAAAAAAGCTAGTCTAACTAAAAAGCTAGCTCAACCCCTTCATTTTACAGATGAGGAAACTGAGGCCCAGAGATGGATGCTTAGCATAAAACAAAACAAAACAAATCAAACTCTGGGGGGAAGAACCCAGTCTTTGACTCAGGAGAATTAAAGGGCATACGGGCTTGTGTCTATGCCTGAAAGCAGTATGAGACATCCAGTCAGCCAACAAATGTTTCTTAAGCAGTTAATATGTGCCAGGCCCTGTGTTAAGTGGTGGGGAGACAAAGAAAGGTAGTGACAAGGGTTCTGGCTCTAGAGTCAGGGACTTGGGTGGAAATTCTGGAATTGTCCTCTGTATGATCTTGGACAAATCACTTTCCCTCTGTGGGTCTCAGTTTCACCACTGTAAAAAGAGGGGGTTGAACTAGATTGTTTCAAAGGTCTCAAAGGATGGGATCAGATCATAAAACTGGAAGGAAGCCAGAACCCTCCTCCATTTCCCCACCCAAGCCAGGTAAGGGCTGGGGGCTGGGTGGCTGGTGGCAGAAGGGGGGGAGAGAGAGAGAGAAAGAAGGAGGGAGGGAGGGAGGGAAGAAGGGAGGGAGAAAGAAGGAGAGGGAGAGAGAGAGAGCGCTCGAATTCCTTAATTGGGCTCAAGGGTGGTAAGAAAGAAGACTCTTGGGCAGAGGAGTCTGAGGGTCAGCTATGAGGGCTGTCTCTCCTCTACTCTCAGGGGGGGGGGGGCGCAGGGGGGAGAAGGAAAGGGTATAAAACCCAACCTTTCCCCAACAGAGGTCATTTTATGAGAAGCAGTTTTGTCTACACCCCTACCTGGAAATAAGGTTCAGCAGGAGGAGCCCTAAACTAGAAGTAACACAAGGGTTCAAATCCCAGTTCTGCTACTTGCTAGTTATAGAAATGTCATTTCCCCTCTCTGGACTTCAATTTCCCCATCTGTAGAATGGGGATGTTGCATTAGATGATTGATATTTAAGGTCCCTTTTGCCTCTGATATTCTATGTTTTTATATTTAGGGAAGACATTATGATTGCCTTGAAGCATTTGAAAGTCTGATTATCCTGAAGAAGGGTTACCCCCAGAGGGTAGAAAGAAGGTGGGTGGCAGTTGTGGAGGAAAATTTTGGCTCAGAATAAGGAAAAACATCCTACCAATTAGAGCTGTCCAAGGAGGCAATGAGCTCCCTGGCTCTGGAGGTCTTCAAGTGAAAGCTGAATGGCCACTTGCCTGGGATGTTGTGGAGGGGTTTCCCAGTCAGGTAGGGGTTGTACTAGGTGACCTCCTAGGTCCTTTTCATTTCTGTGGTGCTGAGATTCTGTGAAGCTCTGGCCGGGAAGTTTGTATTTATGTCTCTTTGTCTTCAGCTCCTTCTCTCGTGCAAATTAGCAATTACGTTCCCTGATCTCGTGTTCTCAGTGCCCTTCCTGGGAGGATTGCGCTGAGATGGGCCAAAGCAAGCTCCAGGCGGAGGCTGTCTGTCTCATTAGCTGATGGCAGCAGGGGGAGAAAGGGAAGGGACCTGTTGGCCAGAATCGGGAGCTCAGCCCCAACTGGGGCTTGCAGGGCTGGTGCCAGCCAAGGGCAGTGTATTCTGTTAGATGGTCATGCGGGGATGCTGAGGGATCCCCCGGGGGCAGGCAGTCAATCTCCAAATATTTACAAAGCACCTGCTATGGGCCTACCTCAGTTTTGGACTGGGCTGCGCTGTGCTGGAGGCAAAGTAAGCCCAAGATCTGGTCTTCTGCTCTCTAGGACCCCACAGTCTAGCAGGGGAGACAGGTTTCCTATATGCTGAAGAGATAGCTAACAAGGGAAAGGGCCAACTGGTCGACTTAATATTCCCTGAAAGGGACCTGCCATCTCATCTTCTGCCTTGGTACATTTGTGCAAGCCACTTTCGATGTCGGAAATGGGCTCCTTCTTCATCTCTGTCTTTCTGAATCTTTCTCTCCCTTCAAAGATCAGGTACTGCGCCTTCCATGAAACATCTCAGGATCCCACCAATTTCTCATGCTCTCCCTCTGAAAATATTCCTAGAGTGTCCTATCTGATTGTCCCCTTCACTCCCTGCCCTATATTGTAATTACTTCTTCGTTTATGGTACATTTTCATGAGATCTTTCCAGAACCCCTCAACTAATGCCTCCTCCCCTAAAATAGCTTTTTGGGTATGTTTTTGATATAACAGACACATATACATATAAACACACACACACATATATACACACACATACATATATAAATCATCTATGTCCCTCTACAGAATGTAAAATCCTCAAAAGCAGGGACTATTAAATTTTTATCATTGTATACTTAGCACCCAGAACATAGCAGGCACTTATTAAATACTTGTTGACTGACTAATAGTGAAATCTAGGTTCCTTAAAGTCAAGGGAGTTTTCCATCTTTTTTAGTTTTTCTCCTCCATGCCTCGCTTGGTACCTTGGATGTAGTGAGCTCTTTATCAATGTCTGCTCAATCGTATTCAATGAAAGGTAGGCTGTTGTATGGAACATGCTTTTTGAACCTCAGTTTCTTCTGTTTGTAAAATAAGGACAATAATCCTACATCAAAGGAGGGGAGAGGACAGGGCAATTGGGGTTAAGTGACTTGCCCAAGGTCACATGGCTTGTAAGTGTTAAGTGTCTGAGGGCCAGATTTGATCTCAGGTCCTCTTGACTCCAGGGCCGGTGCTCTATTCACTGAGCAACCTAGCCAACCTACTTTGTAAACTCTTAAAACCTATAGGAATGTGAACATTTTTTACTATCAGATATAATTGTGGTGTTGTGGAAAGTTCACTGGACTGAGAGGGTCAAGAGAAAGAGGTTCTAGATTCAGATTTTCCACTAACTTGTGTTAACTTTAGATTAGCCCTTTTAACTTCCTTCAGCCTCAGTTTTCCCATCTGTAAAATGGGCAACTAGTTCATATCTAAGGTCCCATTTAGCTGCAACATTTCGTGTTTCATGAAACATTCCATTTAAATGCCAGGGAAGGGGTACAGATGATAAGTGCTGGGGGAACTCAAAGAGACCTCTGCTTCCTGTGGGATGGAGTGGAGGAAAGGTTTCTTGGAGGGAGGTGGGAGTTAAGCTGGCCTTGAAAACCACATAGAATTTGAATAAATGGAGATGAGAGAGGAAGGGCCTGTCCCATATGGCAATAGCTAAAGAAAAGGCATGGAGGAAGTGATAGCCAAAGACTATTCTAGGGACATTTTGGAGTTTTGGCTGGAGTAGAAAGTTTGAGTTGGGGTTCAAGGGAAGGAAAGGCTGAAAAGGTAACTTGGGGACAGACTGTGTGTGTGTGGGGAGCCTTGAATGCCAACTTAAGTAGCATTGCTTCTCCACTTCCCCTCTGCCCCCCGCCCCCCCCGCCCCACGACATCAATCTTCCTTGAATATCAGAGCCTTCAGAGAAGAAAAGGGTGAGTGATGGGGGGAGCGGGGGGGGGGCAGTGTTTTGGGCTGGACAGAATGAACCTGAGCCTCTGAATTTTGCTCATGAATCAGGGTTAGCAAGAGGCCTCCACCCATGCGTCAAGGGAGCTAGTGCAGAATAGATAACTGTTGGAAAGTGCTCTCAGGTCTGGGTTTAAATCATGCCTTCCACACTTAGCAAATATGTGAGTCTGGGCAAGTCAGTTGATCTCTCTAAACCTAGTTTCCTCATTGGTAAAATGGGGATGATATGACCTTCTTCTGGGGGTTGTTGTGAGGAAAGGTGCTTTGTAAAATCTTAGAGGTTATTATTAATGTGTCATTGGTAGGATCTCTGGCTTGTGACTCAGGTCCCACGACAGGGCTCCCTCCCAGGAGACTTCCTGCCAGGCCCAGAAGGAGAGAAACAAGATGGTCTGGTAGAAAGAGGGCTGGCTTTGGAGTCAGACAAACTGGGTTTAAATCTTGCCTCTGCACATAATACCTGAGTGTTCATGGGTGTGTCCCTCCATCCATTTCCTCATCTGTGAAAGGGGACTAGGACTAAATGACCCCTAATGTTCCTTCTGCTGCTTGACCTATGCTACCCAACCAGGAGAGTTCAACTCTGGCCATCCTCAGTGCCTGATGATTCCCTTCTGCTGCTTGGTAGCACTTAGACTGGACCCCAGTAAAGCCAGTGCTGAGACCACCCCCAGAGTGTGAGTGACATTCCCAGCCAGCTTCACAGGTGGCAGCAACGGAGGGAGAGGGTTTGAACCTACCCCCATCCCAAATCTACAGGAACCTTAGAAATCCTAGGCCAACACCAGTCCAAGCTCCAGGAAGTTAGATGTCTTGTCTAAGATCCCTCAGGGTCAGTAGAAGAGACAAGATTTGAACCCAGGTCAGTGGACTCCAAAGTCCATTTCTTTTCCCACTACACCAGAGACCTTGCCTCCTTCTCTGCCCCTGACCTTTCTAGAACTCTCTGGGGCTATAGCCCTACAGCCTCTTGTGTGGTTGGCCCCCACCGGATGCGGCCTCAGCTGGGTGAGAAATCTTGTGTCCAGCTGTACTGAAGGGCTGGTGGTTATTTTTTGCTGGGGGGAAGGATGGGGGGGGGGTGGTAAACACACACACACACACACACACTCACTCACAGCCTCCCAGGATTTCTCCAATGATCAGTTTGCCTGCCTCTGGAGCAAGCAGTCCCTCTCCTCCCCCCAATACACAGGCACTCTCTCACACACCCTCCCCACCCGACTCCCTTCCCCTGTCTCCCCAGCTGAGCCAGAGGCACGTGACAGGCTGTCTGTAGGCCCCAGTGGCTGGGGAGGCCGACTGCTCCTTCTTCTCACCTACATGGTGTGTTTTGATCCAGAGGAGAGGGGGGAAAAAACCCTTGAGCTAGTGACAAAGGTCTGAGTGTGGGCTGGAGAGTACAGTTCCGTCTCTTAGCAACTGGCTCCTACCTCGGCGCTCCCTGAGTCTGTGTGGGACACGCGCATCAGTCATGCTTCTGCGGTACTGGGAAGGCAGGCAAGCGCCGCCCGCCCGCCAGCCGAGGGGGTGGAGAGAGTGGCCCCAGCTCAGCCTGTGGGTTAGGGAAATACAGGAATCTCAGATGGAGAGAGAGCATCTACCTGGAGTCCAGTCCAAGCTGCATGTGAGCCGATTTTCCCACCCTTCAAGCTAAACCTGGAGTCCACAAGCTGATTCATAGGATCATGGGATTTTAGAGCAGGAAGGTAGACCTTAGGGATTATCTGTTCCAACCCTCCCTTTTAATATACAGATGGGGAAACTGAGGCCCACAGAACTGAACTGACCTGCCCAGTGTCCACATAGATTGTAAGTGACAGAGCTGGGACTCAAACCCAAGGGTCCCAAGTCCCTAGGCCAGCACTTTCCATTTTTGCCATGATGCCCAGGAGAAGCCTCATGCCAACTCCCTGGAGGGAGGCTGTCTTGCATTATTGATGTCTTTCAGGACAGCCTTCGAGAGGGACAGTCGGCGCCTGCAGCTTCGGGCTGCCAGTTCTGCATGGAACTTTCCTGGCAGAGGGGTGAATACTCTCCTGGGACTGGGTTCAGCTCCTAAGAGAGCCCAGGGAATTTGGCCGAGAGAGAGAGAGAGAGAGAGAGAGAGAGAGAGAGGGTTTTGCCACCCAGGTCCCTACTTCTCCCTCCAGTCCAGTCTTCTCTAGGGAAAGCCTTCTTTCCACTGGAGTTTCCTTCTCGTTTCCTTTCCCGTTCCCCTCCTCCACTCCCTTTGCTCTACTTGCTAGTTCTTCTTGAACTTGGGTAAATCATTTCCCTTCTCAGTTCACTCATCTGTAATATAAAAGAGTTGCATCAGGTGATCTGAGGGCCTTTCCAGGTCAAAATCCTATGATTCTGAATTTTGGACCCAACCCCATCATCCATCTGACAATAGAGTTCATCTCTGTAATATTTTAGGTTTTAGAACTAGAAGGGATATTTGGTCCAACTCCATTTTATACATAGGAAAACTGAGGTCCCAAAAGAAGTAAGATGAACTGTTTTTCCTAAGGTCACATAAAGTCAGAGATCCAACCTAGATTTCTTGATCCAGAATTCAATGTTGTTTTTTCCCTGTGTGATGCTTACTTTTCCCTTTAATGCAGAGCATAACCTGTCAGCTATCAGCCTGGCTCCCCATAGGGAGGGGCTGGTCATTGTCGGTTCTTCAGCCTCCTGCCCTTGCCCCCTAAGGTCTCACCATCTCTCCTTCCCTCTTCCTGGCCTGCTTCCCACCACTTCTCACTACTCTTCACCACCCCCGCCCCTCATCCCCACCTCCCCTTTTAAAAAAAGAAAAAAAGTAAGTTTCAACACAAAGATGGCTGAGAAGGGAGGCTTCTAGCCCAGAGGGTCCTGCAGCCCTGGGAGGCTGTGTGATGCCCAGAGGGGGAGGGGAGGAGCAGCCAGACAGTCCCAGTGCCAGGGCTGCACAACACGCTGCCGTCCTTTGTCTCCTCGAGCTCCAGGCCACATGGGTGAGGGGAAGGCTTCCCCCTCCTCCCAACCCCCCAGCCGCACGCCACATTGCCCAGTGTTCTGGAAGCAGCCATCTGGGCTGGCCGCCTGTGCGAGACTGGGTGTGCTGGATGAGGGAGTGTAGGAACAGCGGCAGCACCCTACCCTGCCATGCCTCCCCACCTTGGCATGGGGGCAGGAGATGGGGGGGTGTCTTTTTAGCCACTTGGAAGTGGGAGGAAGATGAGAAGAGGGGTAGAGCCTGGTGGGGGTTGGGGGAGAACCCTGATTTGGTTTGAGAGAGAGGCTGGGCGATGCCGTTTCTCTGGCAGCTGGCTCTCTTGGGAAAGAGCAGACAGCTTTCCCCCAGGATGCTGAACCACAAGCTCTGGCACAGCCACATTCTCGGGGCCCCCAGCCCTGCTCACACTGTACCACGGGCACAGGGAGTATGGGGTCAGGAGAACACTGATCATGTGTAAAAAATAGTGGCAAGGTGATGGGAGGCAGCTCTAAAGGCCGCCTAATGACAATTACTCCATTTATAGAGCATGTTATAATCCCTTCTTTTTGTGACCCCCACAAAGGAAAGATTTAGTGTAGAAAATGGAAGAGACGTTTAAGGTCACAGGGCTTGGGACAGACAAAGTGCATATGACTTAAGACAGGCTTTCTGACTGCTAGTCCTTTACTCTTTACATTATGCCATGCTGCCTCCCAGAGGATGCCCTTTCCCCCCTCCCCCCTCCCAAGTCTCACATTTTAAGGGGTCTATATAGCAGCTGTATAGCATTTCAAGGTTTCCAAAGCTCTTTATATGTTAACTCATTTGATCTTTTGGGGGGGGGAGGGTTTTGTAGGGGCAATTGGGGTTAAGTGACTTGTCCAAGGTCACACAGCTAGTGGCTAGTAAGCGTTAAGTGTCTGAGGCCAGAATTGAACTCGGATCCTCCTGACTCCAGGGCTGGTGCTCTATTCACCTAGCCACCCCTCATTTGATCTTTAGTGATGATTAAGGAATCATTGTATTTACCTTTGGAACCTTCTCATAGAATCCCAGATTGCTAAACTGGAAGAAACCTTAAAAACTATCTGAGTCAACCCCTTGCCTTCAGGCAGCTAATGATAATAACTAGCATTTATGTAGCATTTTATGGACAGCTAGGTGGCACAATGGATAGAGTGCTAGACCTGGGTTCAAATCCAACCTCGGACACTTACTAGCTGTGTGACCCTGGACAAGTCACTTAACCCTGCCTCAATTTCCTCATCTGTAAAATGAGTTAGAGAAGGAAATGGTAAACCACTCTAATATCTTTGCTGAGAAAACCCCACGTGGGTTTTCCAAGAGTCTGACATGACTGAAAAATGACTGAACACGTAGCACTTTATTCCTTTACATATACGAACTCATTTGATCGTCACAACTCTGTTAGGTCAGTACTTTTATTATCCCCATTTTACAGCTGAGGAAACTGAGGCTGAGAGAGGTTAAGCAGGTTGCCCAAGGGTCATATAGCCAGTGACGGTATGGGGCAGGATTCAGACTTGGGTCTTCTTGATTCCAGCACCAGCTCTCAATCTGTTCTGACACCGTAAGGACATTTGTAGTCCTCCCTCTTCCAAAGACAGATTAACTGAGACCTAATCACTTGTTCGAGGTCACCCAGCCCTTCATGTCAGAGCTGGAACTAGGGTCTTCCTGATTTTTTGCCTTTTTTTTTTTTTTTTTTGGAGGGGAGAGGGCAGGGCAATTGGGGTTAAGTGACCTGCCCAAGGCCACATGGCTAAGTAAGTGTTAAGTGTCTGAGGCCAGATTTGAACTCAGGTCCTCCTGACTCTAGGGCTGGTGCTCTATTCACTGCGCCACTTAGCCACCCCTTAGGGTCTTCCTGATGCCCAGTGAAACACAATTGCCATGACACCATGCTTCCTCTCTGTTGTAGAGTCCATGCTGAACAAGCTCTTTTCCTAACCTTCAAATAGCCTGAAGATTATCTGGAATGAAAGAAAAGGGAAAAATTGGGAAAATGAGCCCCTTGGCCCTTCCTGCTCCAGTCTCACTTCCCTGTGGCTCTACCTGCCCTGCCCTGCCTTCATCACCTCCCCCAGCCTTTCACAAGGACAGGACATGCCTTCCTGGCACTCATTGAAGAGCATTCATCATGCCATGCACTCCACAGCTGGACTGAACACGAAGAGGATGTGGTTAAGTGTTTAAAATGCGACTCTCCATCAGATAATGATTATTGCAGGCCCTCATGCCTGGCTGTGCAGGTGAAATATCTGCCCAACACTTCCATCCTATCTTAGACACCTCCTCCCTCTCCTGCTGTGCCACCCCCCCTTCTTATCTCTCTTACCTTAAACTGTTCATCCCCACATCATCAGCAGCAGTCCTACAAAGCTATTTTGCTGCTTGCTGCCTCAGTTTACCATCTGTACAATAAGGAATCGATGAATCAACAAGTTTTTGTTGAGCACCTATTATGTACGTTTATATGCAAATATAAGAATGAAGTAGCTTCTGGCCTCAGGGAGTTTACATTCTGACACAGGATGGGGATCAAGTTCTAACAATGAATTAATTAGGTTCTAATATGTATTATTACTCCCCTTTATATAAAGGCTATCCCAGTCACTCTATATTAAACTCCTTTGCGTGTTCTTATTTTGTCTGGTCCCATATTCATCCATGCCTTTGTTCACATGGTCCCCCACCCTTGGAATAGACTTCCATTCTCTTCCTTCTTTTTTTTTTTTCCTTTTTTTAAAGCTCAATTCACCAGTCACCTCTTCCAGGAAGTCTTCCTTTACTGCACCTCCTAAATTCCCCATTTAAAGTGATCTCTCTCTTTACATTTCTCACAGCTGGTTGCTTGGATCTCTTCTTTCCAATTGCTACCACATTCCACTTTGTACCATATTTATTTGTGTACACGTCCTATGCCCTTTCCCCTTCATCCTCACTCTATCCCCTTAGGAAGTTAGCCTCTTGACAGATAGCAGGGAGGGACTTTATCTTTGTACCTTTAGTGCAGAGCTGGGTGCTTCTTGTACATAAAGGGTTCTTAACAAATAAATATTTGCCTAATTGAATTGAATTGAGGGGTTGGACTGAGTGGTCTCTAAAGTCCCTTAAAGCTCTGACATTCTGTGTTGTATGTTTCAACATTCTGCATTCTAAAGGCCTTCCAGCTGTAACACTGTGTCTGATATTTTTGCTGCTGCCCCAAAGACCCAGAACCTTAAAAAACAAAGCAATCCAAACCACCTTCCAACATCTTTAAAACAAGGATTGGTTCATTGTTTCCCATGTACTTGATCATATGAATGAACTATTCCAGAAAGACTCCCTTAACAGGAACAGCCTGTGTGACCTCCAGAGGAGAGATACTGGCTGAGCCTTGCTGTGATACTCTCCAGCCTCACTCCCTCAGTGGGGAAGGAAGCAGCAGGCCTCTGGCAGGGGGCCACTGCTTTCCCAAACTCCTGGTGTTTGGGGAGCTCTCTCCTCCCCACAATTCTGTCACCACGGAACCTGCTTCCTCTAATCCTTTACCTGCTCTCAGGCTTTCAGGAAGGAAAAAATGCCAAATTCCTGGTCTGGCCTGGCCTGGCCAATTCAAAGGTGTCTTCCTAGAAACACAAAGCTCCCTTGTGACCAGAGGTGGTCCATCCCTGTTTCTCTGAGCTGGGTTTCATTTAAACCTTTGCATTGTCAACCAAGGTTAAAAATTCTCCTGAGAAAGAAATACTACAGACTCCTGGTGTGACCTATGCTGGTCCTGAATTACTTGTTAGGAAGTCCTCCATTATATTTAATTTATATCTCACCTCCTATATAATAGAAATCTATTTCCCCTTGCTCCATTGTCATGCATTCCATTAAATTTAATGCAAAGCAAAACAAAACAAAATTGCCTACTATGAGCAAAATTGTTGAGACGTTCATTACCAAGAATTAGTGTAACCTGGGAGGGGCTGAAGATGGGGCTGGGGAAATTGGGGCAGCAGTAGCTGACTCCTGGATTGGTTTGTTCATTTTTATTCATTTGATAACCATTTCTTAAAGAGCTCCACATAGTTGGAAATACAAAGATAAATAAGATATGGTCTTGCCCCGAGGATTTCCAGTCTGGTGCAGAGATAAAAATAATACAAATTACAGCGGGGGTAACTACCTAAGAACAGTATACCATGCTAAGAGAGTAAGTGCAGTAAAGTTCACTTCTGGCTGGGGGGAAATCAGGGAAGCCTTCTTGGAGGTGTTTGCACTTGAGTTGGTTTTGAAGGATTTCGACAGATGGAGAGTAAGGTAGTGGGGGGAGTGGGTGTTCTAAGGTACGGTATGGAGGCAAGAAGTGAAAGCATTCAGGGGAAGTTATCTGTCTTGATCTGAGGGCAGAGGAGGCTTTCTTTTGACATAAAGTATTATATGTCATAAAATGTCTTTCTCCATCATCACCTCAACTTGTCAGGGGTGGGGACGATAAGGGAGAGTGGAAAAGTAAGATTGGGAGAATTTTCCAGTCCATGGAAGACATTGAGATCATAATTCTTCCACTTTTCTCTGGACATAAATATGATGAGCCACATATCTTACAGAGAAGGTTTGATTTAAACAAGTGGACTTTGGTGACTTAGAAGAGCAGGATGAAAAGAAATGAAAAGAAAAAAGGGGTGCGAGTCACAAGAATGAGTCCTGGCCCCAACCTGTTACTTACTAGCTCTGTGATCAGGCATATCACTCCCTCCTCATGACATTCATTTTCATCCTTTGTAAAGTGGATATGCTAAATCCCACACTGCCTAGATCACACTGTTGTTCTGAGGGTCAAATGAGATTAACGGATCTAAAAGTGTTTTGTAAACTATAAAGTGATATGTGATTTAAGTTATTAAGCTTCTTTCATAGAATCACAGCTGGAAGGGGTGGGGGATCATCCAGTCCAATCACTTTATTTTACAGATGGGGAAAATGAGGCTCAGAAAATGAGGGTGGCAGAACTAAGATGAGAATCTGGTCCCCTGATTCTCATTCAGTGCTCTCTCTACTACACCATGATAATAGGCCCTCAAATAGGATAATAGAACTTTAGAAATGGAGGGAATCATAGAATACAGAATAGTAGAACTGAACTGGGAGGCATCTTTAGAACGGTAGAGTGTCAGCGCCAAGAAGACTCTTAGAATATAGAATGTCCAGGTTAGAAGGGACCTTAGAAATCATCTAATCCAGCCCTCTCATTTTCCAGAGAAAACTGGGGCCTCAAAAGAGGAAGTTTCCTGTCCAAGTTGATACATTGAATTGTCAACTTTGCCTCACCTTTCCGAAAGATGTGGTCTTGGGCAAGGCCCTTCATTTCTCTGTACCTTACTTTTCCCCGGTGTCACACGAGAAGTAAAAACCAGAAATTTATTTTTAGATGGCATTTTGAGGTCCTCGCTCAGAGGCAGAGAGCACCTCCTCAACTGTCTCATAAGTACCATTTGGTGCAATTTGGTGGCTCCCCAATTGTGTGTGTGTGTTTTTTTTAAGTCAAGGATAACAAGATCTCTCCGGGAGAAAATTTTTGGTGGAATATGGAAGGCCAGACAAACTCTGTGGGAGCCTGGGGAAATTGCATACACAGACACCTTGTTTCCTTTAAAAAAAAAAAAGACGAAATATTTCTGTGTGCCCTCCTGGTTAATGTATATTTCTTCTACGTTGAGTGGAAACTTCTAGGGCCTTACCTAGTGTGCTGTAGCATAAAGGTTGCTGGATATTATTAAGTCCTGAGTTTAAATTCCAGCTCTGACATTTACCTACCTACCTAAATGATTGTGGGCCAATCACATAACCTCTCTGAGCCTCAGTTTCCCCCCTTGTAAATGATTTTTACCACTCACTTCACAGGTTTATTGTGAAGAAAGGGCTTTATAAAACTTAAAATGGGGGCAACTAGGTGGGGCAGTGAGTAGAGCACTGGCCCTGGAGTCAGGAGGACCTGAGTTCAAATCCAACCTCAGACACTTGACACACTAGCTATGTGACCTTTAGCAAGTCACTTAACCCCAACTGCCCTGCCTTCCCCTCTCCAAAAAAAAAAAAAAGACCAAAAACTTAAAGTGGGATAGAAATGGGGATTGTTGATACCCCAAATGTGCTCTCAATGACCAAAATTGACTCTGCTAAGAGTAAGTGGTAGATCTCATTTCCCCTGATGCCAATGCCCAGCTCCTTTTTTCTCTAGCCTTGCTTTACAACTTACTAACCCTTATATCAATGAGAGAATCCACAGTGAAAAGATCACTAGGCTTGGAATCAGAGGACCTAGGTTCAGTCCTGGCCCTGTTACTTTGGGTATTGGACCAGATGGTTTCTTTTGTCCCTCTCAGCTCCAAATCTGTGATCCTATGATTCTGGACTTGGAGTAAGGAGACTGGGTCCAAGTCTCATTTCTTAAACTTACTAGTTGTGTGACCCTGAGTAAGCCACTTCTCTTTGAACCTCACTTTCTACATCTGTAAAATGGGGGATAATATCACTTACTCCACAGAGTTGTTGTGAGAGTCATATGAACATTATGTGTAAAGTTATTTGTAAAACGTGGAGTCCCATCTGACTTAAAGGCAGAAAGCTGTGGCCACAGTGATCAATCAGGCCTTTGCTTTTGTGGGGTGAGACAGAGGAAAAACACAGCATCATAAAGTAAATTCTGAACCCCATGCAAAAAAATTATGGGAAAATCTATTCCTCACTCTTCACCACATCAGTTATTACAAAATAAATAGGTCTTCACCTCTTGTGGGATGCTCTGACATTCAAGGTCTGCTTGGTTAAGATTTAAAACAATTTCCAAATTTATCTTATTTTCCTTTGAATTAGTCTCAAAGTCATATAGGCTTTTTTCACCTCCTCCCTTGGCCTCATGCCTTCATCAGTCACCAAGGGTTTTTTTGTTTCTACAGTATCTATCTAATCCATCCCCTTCTCCCCACTCCTACTTCTATAACCACAAAGGGACGCCCTTACTCATTGTTCAGGCCCTTCTTCCTTCTTCCCTGGACTATTGTAACTGCCTTCTAATAAGTCTTCTCAGCCAGAAAGGCTTTCTTTCTCTTCCCTATTCATCTTGCATCTGCTGACATAGTAATCTTTCTGGAGCAGGGTTCTGACACCCGTCACAACTCTCCTCAAACACCTTTAGTGGCTCCCTACCTCATGCTGAAGAAAATGTAACCTGTCATTCCAGGTTCCAGCCTCAAGCAGGTTCCAACAGGCTATTGCTCTCTGTTCCCCTTTATGTACTTGATACTTCAACCAGACTACACTGACTGTTCACTGTCCTTAGAATACTTCTTAGGTTTTCCCATTTTAATACTTTTGCTCCTACCATTCCTTTCTTTTTAAACATTTAAACATTATTTTACAATTAATAGGCTTCTATTTTCGCTCCTTCCTAAACCCTCCCTCATTGTAACAAATATGCAGAGGCAAGCAAAACAAGTCCCCACATTGTGTCCAAAAATGTGTGTCTTTTTCTGCTTTGTGAGTCCATCACCTGTCTGTCAGGGGGTAGGCAGCATAGATCATCATCAGTTCTCTGGACAGATCTGTTCCTTTAGCCTCCTCTGTTCTATCTCAGCCTAGAGAATCCTACCTATCTTTCAGGGACCAGTTCAAATGCTACCTCTTTTTTAAATTTTAATTTAATTTTTTTTTCAAGTGCTACCTCTTCCATGAAGCCTTCTCTGATTCCCCATCTGATCTCAAGAGAATTTTGTATTTTCTTCCTTCATTTATGCTATTCTAATTCAAACCACCATCCATGGTTTGTGTACTTATGCTATCTCTTACATTTACTGATTCACGTTTTCTTAGAATTTTAAGGTTTATAAAATAACTTTTTTAAAGAAATAGATTTTTGTTGATCTTTTGGGGTTTTTTTTTCCTATCACCTAAGTTTTCCTCAATATCCCTTCCTCTTCCTGCTCCCAGAGAGCCATGTCATATAATAGATAATATTTTTAAAGACAGAAAAAGAGGAAAAAAAATAAAAAATCATCAAAACATCAATTCATTGAAAAAGTCTGAAAATATATTCAATGTACCATATTTGTGGACCTTTCATCTCCAGAAAGTAAGTGAAGTGGGGTCGTGGGGGAGTGTCTTCTCTTCTTTGGAGCCTTGGTTGTTCTTTATAATTTACAAAGCACTTTCTATTCTATCAGTCCTGTGAAGTACATAAAGCAAATCCCATTAATATTTTACAGGGGAATAAATTGAGGATTAGAAGAAAGTGACTTCCCCCAAATCCCAGCTAGGAAGTGTCAAAGCCAGGGTGTGATCACAGACTTTTCTGACTCCAGAACCAGTGTATTCCTCTATAATGTACTGTTACTGAATAGACTATAAGCTTCATGAAAGGAGAGACTGTCTTATTTTTGCATCATCTGCTGCACTCAGAATACTACGTCACACATAGTGAATACTGAGGTCATAGATTTAGACTATGGTAGAGATCTCAGAGACCTTCTTGTTTTATCCCCTCATTTGACAGAGGAGAAAACAGGCCCAGATGAGCTAATTTGCTTGAGGTCACATAGGTATTAAATTAAAGAGATTAGTATTTGAACTCCTATCCTCTAATTCTAGGTCTCTGGTCCTTTTCACGAGTCTAGAGTTGCCCTCTTAGGCAAAGAAGGTGATCTTTTCCTTCACTGACCAGGTCTTAGCACAGTGCCTGGCAGGGAGTAAGCATCAAATGTTACTTCACTGACTTTCTTTCTGAGAGGAACCTCATGCAAGCCCAGATATCTGAGTCTGGGTTTCTTAACCTGGGATCTGTAATGTTAAAAAAAAAAAAAAGGAGAGAACTATATTTCAATATTATTGGTTTTCTTTGTAATCCTATGCATTTTATTTTATGTATTTAAAAACATTCTTAGAATGGGCTCAGAGGTTTTACCTGACCCCTCAAAAAGTCAAAAAACTCCTACCTGTGTTTCCCCGATAATAAGACCTATCCCGAAAATAAGCCCTCCCTTTACTGTGTAAGATTCCTCTAAAATAAGCCCTCCCCCGAAAATAAGCCCTATTGAGATTGCTACTGTAGTGAAGGTGATCCCCTGCGCTACACGCTACATTACGGTACCCTCTGTATGCACCGTCCCTCCCCCCCCCCCAAACACACGCCATGCTCCGAGCTGCATCCAATCAGAGCTGCAGCAGTGAGCTCGTCATCCTGTTCTTCCCCAGTGATTTGCTTGCTGGCGCCATTGAGAGCAGTGCCTCAGAGGAGAGCTGAGGCAGGACAACATAAGCCCTCCCCTGAAAATAAGCCCTCTGATGTTTTTCTTTCAAAAAAAAAAATAATAAGACAGTGTCTTATTATCGGGGAAACACGGCGGTATTCTAAGGGTTTCATCAAAGCCTTTTCCTCACTGTGCCCCAGCCTCGCCAGGTCTTTCACAAAAGAAAAGAATGAGGGTTTCCCTCAAGAGGTGGGATCTTCTGACTCCCAAAACATTGTTTTTGTGGAAACAGTGCCTCCATCTTAAAAATCATCTAGTCTAATTCTTCTACCTCACAGATAAGGAAAGAGGCCTAGAGTACTTGCCCAAGGTCACCCAGAGCTGGCATTCAAGCACTAACTCCAAATTCCCTACTCCTTGCCTGCCACCATGTTACCTTCTTTAAGGATACATGTGTATTGAGGTTAAGGAAGTCCTTATGTTGCCTGGGAGGGCTAAACTTGGGCAGCTAACGCATTGAACTAGAATGTGATTGTTTGGGTAACTCAGGACTACCACCACTTCACTCCCCATTATCCCACGGAGTCAGTCTATATGGACTGGTAATAGCTAGAAAAGACCTGGGAGTACAGAACATAGAACAACAGCACTGGAAGATTGGACATCTGAGCTGGGAAAAGGTGGTCAGGACACTGGGTCATAGGTTTTAGAGCTGGAAGGGGCCTTAGAAGGCATCTAGTTCAATCATGCCATTTTACAGGTAAGGAACTTGAGACCTGGAAATATTCAGTAACCTGCTGTATAGGTCTTAGAGGTGAAAGAGGCAGGACTTGAATCCAGATCTTCTGACTCCAAATCCAGGATTCTTTTCATTCTGTAATCTTGCCACCTAAGACTGTGGAATTAGAAAGCACCTTAGAGATATATAACCCAACCCTCTCATTTTACAGATAGGAAAACTGAGGCCCAGAAAAGGTCAGTCTGTATTCAGAATAAGACTTTTTACTCTGAGGCTGCTGAGAACAGCCCAACATTAGCTCAGGGTACAAGGAACTGGTTTTCATGTAAGTCAAGGTCATTTGCTTCCCTTTTTAACCACCAGGAATGAAATACAAGTTAAATTTTTGTGACTGGGGAGTTATCACCAACTTTCATGATAATGGACTGGTCAACCCAGTTAATCCTAGGGGTCTTTATTTATTTATTATTATTTTAAAGCAGTCGGGGTTAAGTAACTTGCTCAAGGTTACACGGCCAGTTATTTCTGGGTGTGGTGCTAAGTATCTCAGCCTGGATTTGATCCCCAGGTCATCCCGACTCTGGGGCTGGTGCTCTTACTCGCTGTGCTACCTGGCCGCCCCCCTAGGAGGTCTTTATTAATAGGTCAAAGTTATGTAATGGTTTACAGATAGCTCATTTGATCCTCATAGTAACCCAAGGGTAGGTGATATCATTATCCCTAATTTTACAGTTGAAGAAACTGAGGCATTCAGATTTAGTGACCTATCCTAGTTCATATAGCTACTTATTTATTTATTTATTCATATAGCTACTTATTAACAGCAACTGTTAATGGTCTTGTGATGATAAACCAAAGATAAGTAAGTCTTTTAGGGGTTCCTACCCTCAAGGGGCTTACAATTCAATAGGATAAATAAAATACTAAGACAAATAACTACAGTAGATTTGGAGTCCCAAAGTGGGATGTCAGGATTTTAGGGTCAGAACATCTGAATTTCAATACTGCTACTGCTTCTACTGCCTACAAATCTCTCAATGCCTTTGGATTTAAGTGGAGATCAGGGGTTCATTTTTCCTACCTACAAAATAAGGAGATTGTTTCAGATGATTCCTAAGGCCTCTTACATCTCCAATAATCCAATCATACAAAACCATATAAGAAGACATCAAAGGAAGGCAGTATCGATTGGTTGGAGGAGGAAGTGGGGACAGAGGTGTCTGGAAGGCTTCCTGGAAGAGCTAGCATTTCAGTCGGGCCCTGAAGGATGGGAAAATTTCCTTAGGAAATAAGGAGGTCATCACTGTGAGCTGGGAAAGGAAATTAAAACAAAGGAAACAAAACTGTTTGGCTGGGCCTTATTGAGATGGGGTAGAGGAGGAATAAGGGGTGAGGCTGGACAAGTAGTCTGGAACCAGCGTATGGAAGAATTTGCATTCCAGGCTGAGGTGTTTAGGCTTGATTTGGTGGCCAACTCTTGTGGTTTTTTTGAGCAGAGAAGCAACAGGATCCCACTCAAAGCATTCCAATATACTACAGATGAGCCCATTGGTGAAGCCCTGTCTCTGGATGCCTCCCAGCAGTTTCCAAGAGGGATTTCATGGAACTCCAAGCCTTCTCCAGTGAAAGGGAGTGAATGAAGTGTAATATTGGTGTTGTTATTATTCTATTTCACAGATGAGGAAATTGAAGATTTCTGGAAGCTAGGAATCTTCTGTGATCCAGTTGTGGTCAATGGTAACGTGGGGCAGGTTAAGAGCTAGACCTTTAAACCAGCTCAGACACCAAATGATAACATAGAGTCATATATTGTTGCAATTTTTTTTTCAATTGTGTCTGACTCTCCATGGCTCTATTTGGGGTTTTCTTGGCAGAAATACTAGAGGGTTTTGCCATTTCTTTCTCCAGCTCATTTCACACATGAAGAAACAGGCAAACAGGGTTAAGTGACTTGTCTATATCCTGTAAGTGTCAGAGGCCAGATTTGAACTCAGGAAGATGAATCTTCCTGACTCCAGGTTGTGCGCGCTATCCACTGTGCCACCTACTTGCCCTTTTAAAGGGACTTTACAGGTCAACAATATATCTGGCTTATATTATAGGTGAGGAGAGGGAAACTCCCCTCCTTACCCAAGGTGTGCTAATGGCAGAGATGGCACTAGAGAACTAACCCCCTTGCCAGCTGAGTTTCTTCTACCACATCAGTGCTGCTTCCAGCATTCAGGGGCAGACTGTCTATGCCTGACCACCTGGTGTACCAAAGGAGTTCTAGAGGGCCTGGGTAGTGTAAAGTAAAAACAATTCCTCTTACATTCTGACATATGCAAGAGAGGAAAATGTAACTGCACAGTTCCTTCATAAGACCTAGTCAAATCATCTTAGGGAAGTTCCTTCTCCTTGGGGCCTCTGTTTCCTTTTCTGTAAAATGAAATCTTTAGACAAGAGGCTGTATGATCTGACTCGGGAGTCAGAAGGACATGGGGTGGAATCCTGCTGCAGCCCTTACAAGGATTGTGACCCCAGCCAAGGTATACAACTTCCTTGGACCTTCTTTAGTTTTCTCCTCTGTAAAATGAGGGGGTTGGACTTTGTGACTCCTGAGCTTCCTTTGAGCTTCTGAATCTGTGATCTATCCTGTGACCAGATAAGCCAGAGTTCTATGCTCTGACATTCTGTGATTTTCCTGTTGAATTGTTGACTTGCTCCAAGATTGGTAATTTTTATGTGGTTGCATTTTCAGGTGCAAAAAGTTGTTTGCTAATAATGATGACAATAGCCACAACTCACATTTCTATAATGCTTTAGGACTTAGGAAGGGCTTTCCTCACAACATTCCTATGAGGTGAATAGTATAAATAATATTACACCCATTTTATAGATGGGTGTAGCATTATTTATATTAATATATAGGCCCTTAGGGACTAAGTAATGTGCCTATGGTTACACTACTAGTGAGAATCAGAGCAAAGATTAGAACCAGGTCTCCTAACTCCAGGTCCCACAGGCATTCTGCCCCATGATATTGTTTATTGGCTGGGCAAATAGAGAAGCAAGAGATGGGCTCAATCAATGAACAAGCTTTCATTAAGTGGTTATTATGTACTAGGCTCTGTACTAAACTGGGGATACAAAGAAAGGCCAAAGCAGCCCTTGCCTCAAAGAACTTACATTCAAGTTGGGGAGACAACATGGAGATAATTAGGTACACAAAATAGACATCCAGAGTAGATAGAAGGAAACCTTACAGGGGAAGAAGACCCTAAAAGCCAGGGAAACTGGAAAGGCCTCCTACAGAAACTGGCATTTGGGTTGAGACTTGAACTGTAAGAGATAGAGGTGAAGAAGGAGGGCATTCCAGTCAGTGCAAAGGCAAGAAGACATGAGATTGGAGAGGTAGTGTTGTATGCAAGAAAGCAGGCCAGTGAGGCTGGATTGTAGAGTGTATGGAGGGGAGTTAAATGTAAAGACGATTAGAAAGGCAGAAGGGACCAGGTTTTGAGGATCTTTAAATGCCAAAGGACTTCCCATTTGATCTGGAGGTATTAAGGATCTGTTGGAGTTTATTGAGGAGTGGGGTGACACAATCACCTTTAGGAAAATCATTTTGGTGACTGAACAGAGGATGAATTACAGTAGAAAGGGATTTGTGGTAGGAAGGCCAACCAGAAGGCTATTTCAGTTTCAATGATGCCTCATCACTTTTCACCTGGACAATTGAAATAGCCTTCTGGTACTGAATGAGGATATTGGTTATATGGGTAAAAAGAAGGGTATGCATAGTAGAAGAAGTATTATTAAGGTAGAAATGACAAGATTTGGCAACTAATTGGCTATGAGGGCTAGGAGATTGAGGGATGCAGTTCTGTGAACTTCAAGGAACTATGTTATCCTCTGAATCTATTTAGGTATCCAACACCTACTGTGACCTCAGGCAACTTCTCTGCGCCTACATGACCATTTATAAAAGGAGGGCAGTAATAACTCTCCACCCAGAAGGAGAATTTGGATTAATATACATGAGGTCCTCTGAGCTCCCTAGAAGATAGGGTTTATATACATCCACAATATTATTGTTTCATTGTTATTTAAATGGCACCCGATTTAAACAGGCCACCCAGTAGAGCCACCAGCTAAGGACAAAACACCATTCAAAAACCAATCAGAATTACTTGATCTAAAATGTCGTGGATTTGTATAGAAATCACATCTCCATTTAATTCTGAAGCCACATCCCTGCTGCAGACAGAGAAAGCTTGGCCCAATTGCTCTGCCAGCCTTGAGCTGTCTGCAAATGCTCAGAGTGATAGGTGCTGGAAATATCAATGCACGTGGTCTCAGATCTGGGCTCAGAAACAAAGGAGAGTTTGTGGGGGACCCTGTCAGGGCAGCCCCTGTTCCAGGCCCAGGGCATTGAACTCAGCACTACCAGCTGGTCTCCATTGACTGAATTTAGTACCCTTGGAGAATTATTGACAGGGCCCGTTCCAGGACTGTCTGTCACAGTAGCCACCTTCCCTGGGAATACGACTGGTGCTCAGCTAATCAGCATGTCACAGGAAGACGTAGATGACTCCCATCTCTGCCGAGCTTTACACTTCGAAAAGCGATTTCTTCACAACAGCTGTGGGAGGGGGGGGGTAGTACAAGGATCAGAATCTCCATTTTATGGGTTCATGTATTTCAAGGACTGGGAGGGACCTTAAAGGGCCTTCTGGTCAGGTGAAATGAGCTACCCAGTGTCCCATAGCTAGTCATGGTCGTTGTCTCAGCTGGAATTTGAACTCCTGATGTCATGTTTTTTGTTTTTTGCTTTTTTGGAGGGCAATTGGGGTTAAGTGACTTGCCCAAGGTCACTTAAAAACTGCTAGTTTTTGTGTTAAGTGTCTGAGGCCCGATTTGAACTCAGGTCCTCCTGACTCCAGGGCCAGTGCTCTATTCACTGCACCACCTAGCCACCCCAGCTCCTGATGCCATGTTGAGAGTGTTTCCTAGCCCTCCAATATCTGGGGTGATGAAAAAGAACCCCAGACTGGGGAATCAGGAAAGTTGGGTTCTAGTCTCCACTCTGCCACTAATGCACAATTCGACCTTTTCTCTCTGTGCCTCAATTTCTTCATCCATAAGCTGAAGGAGGGGGAAACAGGGATGTGTGTAACTCAATGAGACATTTCCAAGCAAATAATGTTTCAGGGCCCTGCAGGGGATTAAAAGTAAGTAACACCCAGTTCCTGCCTTCAAGGAGCTTAAAATTTAGCAGGTGAATAAGACTAATACATTCAGCTAGAATAGTGGCAGAAGGTGGTAGGTGCAAATGTGTGGAGGTAGGAAAGCTAATTGTAAGGAAAACAGTTGGAGATAAGATTGGAAAGATCGGTCAGGACCAGATTGTGTTTATTATGGCTATATGTTTTCTCTCCTGGAAAAGCACAGTCCTGGGAACACAATTTTTTATTTAATTACTATTTATTCTGTATATAGCTTGCTTTGTATATATTTGTTTGCTTGTTGTCTCCTCCATTAGATTGTAATCTCCTTAAGGGCAGGGATGCCCTTTTACCTTATTTTATATATTTATATATACCATATACTGCTTATTTTAGATTATTATATACTTAGCACAGTACCAACCTAGTAGGTACTTAATAAATGCTTATTAATTGACATAATAGTCTCTTAGTAAATAGCAGTTGCATTGATCTATAAGACCTTGGATCCTAGACTAAGATTTGAGTTCATACTGTCCATTCAGGCCTTTAGGGATGGTGGTAGTGATAGTCTCCAAGTCCAGCGCTCTCTCCACTCGTGCCACCTAGTTGTCCAACAGCAGCATAATGTAGTAGAAACAAAAAAATACTACTTCAAGTCTGAGCCCTAGATTTGAAACCTGGTTTTGCTACTAAATATTTGTGTGACCTTGGGCAAGTTACTTCTGCTCTCCAGGCCACCATTTCTTCATCTGTAAAATGTCCTCTACTGTCCTTTCCTGCTC
This sequence comes from Petaurus breviceps papuanus, assembly GCF_028583685.1. NCBI lineage: Eukaryota > Metazoa > Chordata > Mammalia > Diprotodontia > Petauridae > Petaurus > Petaurus breviceps. The sequence goes on along the minus strand of NW_027187368.1, from coordinate 14,699,557 downwards.
TAAGACCTTGAACCCTATCATCCTGAGACTTTGGCCCACATTTCTGTAGCATTTCAATAGTGAAGGTAGGTGGGAAAGAGTCTAGGACTGAGAAGAACTTTCTGACTAAGACTGAAAGAACAGGTAACCAACCCCATGTACCTGGAGAGCTGGAGTGGGGCAAGAGGGTTAGGGGTAGTGGTTAGGTCACTGGAGATTCAGAAAACACTTTCTTCCCACCGTAGTTTGGAAGGGATAATGTGATAACTCATATTTCTTTAATGCTCTGAAATTTTACAAAGTGTTTTCCTTCCCACATGACAAAAGTAGTATAAGGATTATTATCTCTTGTTTTACAGACAAGGAAACTGAGGCTAATCAGTGATAGGACCAAGGTTTGAACCCAGGTCTTTTGGTTCCCAAGGGCAAGGATCAACTCTCTCTGTATAGGGAGTTTGTCCTAGCCTCCCTGCCCCACTCCCTTTGCCCTCCTACCCCATTCCTGCCCTCCCACTGAATGTGTATGGTGAAGGAGGAGGGAAGGTCCCAAGGGTGAATGAGAGGTACAAAATGAACCTCTTTTGCTGTTGGGACAGGAGGCCACCAGGCTGGCAGGAAGCAGACAGCCCTGCCTTGGGGCTAGGACAACGAGGGCTCTGGGCTCTGGGTGAGGTGGACAGACGAGGAGCTCCACCCCCACCCCCATTGCCTGACCCCCAGGGCAGATGCAAAGGAAAAAAATGTGTGTAGGGGCTCTACAGTGGGCCTGCTTGCCCTGTGGACAGAAAACAAGTCTTGTATCTACTTGAGTTTGGCAGGAAGTGGCTTTTTATTGACAGGAAGTTGAATTCAGCTGGTATCAGCCCTCAGACTGAAGGGCAAGGAGAGCATTCAGTTATCTCTAGTTAAACAGAGCTTACAGAGAAACAGCAACTCCGAGGGCCGCCTTCCCCCCCCCCCCCTCCAGCCTCTCTAGGCAAGATAAAACTGAAGGCCAGCTTCTCCTCCTTCTACCTAAGTCTCTTCTGGGGGATTGCTGGGCCGAGGAAGGTCAGGAGGGCCCCTAGTCTCATCTTTCAGGGACACTGAGTTACAGTAATCTTGAATGCCTATTTTTACACTTTTCTGGTCTACTTAGCAAAGTTTTAAGTCACCAGTTTGATCCCAGGATCCAGGCCTAAGCTTCCTGGGGTAGAGTATTTGTAAGGTAGAGTATCCAAAACGAATAGAATGTTAGAATAGACAAACCAAGAATGTGAGGGCTGAAAGGGACCTCAGAATACAGTGGGAAGAGCATTAGACCCAAGAAACCTAGGTAACTTGGGTTCAGATCCCAAGGAGACATTTACTTGCTAGCTGTGTTACCAGTAGGTGGGTCCCTTCACATCTTGGAAGCTATTTATTCATCTGGAAAATGGGAATAATAACATCTGCTCTACCTACCTCATGGAGTTGTTGTTCTGAGGAAATGACTTAGCAGACCTTATAGGGCTGTAGAAATGTGAGCTGCCAATTATGATGATGTCTGAACTGGAAGAGACCATAGAAATTGACCCCAGTAATGATCTTCCCTTCAGGATCTCAGGTAGCATTTCTAATGCTACACTTTCTAATGTACTTATGTCTTATCATTTATATTATAGTCATCTGTGTTTGTATTTTATCCTATTATACTATGAGCTCTGTGAGGGCAAGAATTGTATCTTATCTGCTTTCTGTCTCCTGCAGTCTAGTACAGAAGGACTTTACACACAGAAGAGGAGATGCTTAAACACAATGAGTAAAAAACAAAGAATATGTGTCAAAGCTAGGGACCTTGGAGATAATTTTGTAAATGAGAAAACCAGGACCCAGAGAGCCCAAGCAACTTTTCCAAGGTCACACAGCCAGCATGGGCAGAGCATGGAATAGAAACTGCGTCTCCTGACTTCTGATGCTGTGGCCTTCCCATTATGCCTCAGTGCCTCTAGGGGCTAAATAAAAGCTTATAGTGGGCGAAGTGGAAAGATGTGTGTAGTCATAGGACCTGGCTTCATATCCTGCCTTTTGCTAGATGTGTGACTTTGGATAAATCGTTTCTCTCTAGGCTTTGATTCCTCATCTGTAAAAGTAGGGGGTTGGATTAGATGATTTCTAATGTCCCTTCCATTTCTAAATCTATTATCCTCTGACTTGGAGTCAGACTTGAACAGACTTGAACTTCAGTTTGCTCTCAAACAATGATTATTTGTGTGACCATGGTCATGTCATTTAACTTCTCTTATTTTCAGTTTCTTCGACTGGTAAATAAGGATCATGATACCTGTACTATTTAATTCATAACGTTTTCTTGAAGATCAAATGAGATAATGTATGTAAAGTGTTTGGCAAAGCTTAAAGCACTATAGAAATGTCAGCTATTATGATTACTTAAAAAATATTGACCTGGTGAGGAACTCCTATCAGTGTAGATTCTCTACAATTTACCCTTTTTTTTTTTTTCCCACCAAGGCAATTGGAGTTGTAACTTGTCCAGGGTCACATAGCTAGTAAGTGTCATATGTCTTGAGGCTAAATTTGAACTCAGGTCATTCTGACTCCAGGACCAGGGCTCCATCTGCTAAGCCACCTAGCTGCCCCTGCAGTTTACTCTTGCAGATGTAATTCTGGGCATTGAGAGGTTTAGTAACTTGCTCAGGTTTACTCAGGATTTGAATCCAGGTTTTTCCTGATCTCAGACCAGATCTCCATCTACTACACCAAGTTACCATCCTGATAAAAGAAGACAAAAACAAGAAAAAAGATACCTCAAGGTGTTGTGTTATGATCCTTCTAGAAAGAGTCCAGGCTTTCCTCCCAAATGTATAAATGCTAATTTGCATATTTATTTGCATGAGATTTACATTGAATATTCTAGGTGTCAAAACGTGCTAAGCTGTCTTTACCCCCTTTTCCTGGGAGTAAGCTCAAGTCTGACTCTTCTGCCCCCTTTTAAATAACAAACTTTCAAGCTGGAACGGAACTTAGAAGTTATATAGCCCAACATTCCCATTCTACAGATGTGAAAAGGGAGGTCTAGAGTGCAGAATGGACTTTTTCATGGTCCCACAATAGAGTATATAGCTAAAGTGGTATTCCTTACCCTCAAAGGTCTCTAGTACTTGTCTAGAAAATTGACAAGTTGACTCCACTTAGGTTGGACCTAGATACAGTAAGTTTAATTGTAGCACCCACAAAAATAAGAATTTACATTTACATAGTACTTTACAGTCTATAAAGTTCTTTCATATGCATTCTCTCATTTGGCCCAAATTACAGCCCTATCTGGGGCTCTAGCAAGGATTATTATCTCCCTTTTTACGGATGAGTAAACTGAGGCACAGAGTGGGTCCAGGGTCATAGAGCTAGGTAAGGGAAGAAATAAGAAAAAAAAAAGTCTAAAAAAAACCCAAAACGAACTATCTTGGGGCTGCCCCCTCCCAAAATCAAAATTAGGCAAACAGGCTATGAAGAAAACATCGGGGGGAGGGGTCTGAGGCAGGAAATAGGCCGACTATGAAAAAGGCTCCTGGGCCCAGCCTTCAGCTCCTACTACCTTTCTGGAAAGGCTGAGGGCTAAGCAATCCTTAGAAAAATTTCTGATTCTGCACCCATTCCCTAAAGCTACAAGATTTTTCTAGTCTGAGGACCAGTTTCCCCAGAAGGCAACCTAACCATCTACTCTTGGTAATTGAGCATTTCCCTGGAGGCTGCCTGGATTTTCTCAGCCTGGAAGAGGGAGTGTCCTGTTACTTCAGAGGGTGGTAGCTAACCCTGGGCCCAGGAGGGGAGGGACGGGAGGTCATGGACAGGGCAGTATGGAAGGGATCAGATAGCCACAGCCTGCTTGCCCCAGACACACCACAATGAGGAGAAATAACGAGGCTTGCTGTTTAGCACTTCCGGTCTCTCTAAAGGCTGCTCTCACCCACCACCACCCCAACTCCAACACATCCCCATAGAGAGTAGAGGGGGTTAATTTCCTGAACCGAAGCACTGGGTGGGGCTGCTGTGCTAGTCATTCTCCTAGAGAATCCGTGGAGGAAACTTGCTAAGGACCTAGATGTTGAAAAATGTGGTGTCAGGGTTAGAAGACCAGAGTTCTAGTGAAGTCAAGACTTGACTCCCACACTTATTTGCTGTGTGATCCTGGGCTGGTCACAGTAGCTCCACTCTGTACTTATTTCCTCTGTAAAATAGGGGAAATGATACTACTTTGGAGGGATCTCTTGAGTAAATGCTTTGTAGCCTTAAAGTATAGATCTTCATAGTTATAACGGTTCTTTTAATTCAACTCTATTTTACAGATCAAAGTGAGGTCTGTACAGGTTAAGTGACTTGTTCATGGTCACTGTGAGCCATTATTCCTTTGAGAGATTTCTCAGGGCATTTTTGGAACAGTCTATTCACTGGCACTGGAAGGGGGAGTCAACCTGGTTGCATTGGAAGAGACAACTGAGTTCCCAATCTTACTGTGCCATTAATTCACTATGTAACCCTGGGACTTAACCTCTTGGAGACTCAGTTCCCTTCTTTGTAAAATGAGAAGGTTGGGTTGGATGATCTCTAAAGTCCTCTGTAACTAACACTGTGTGCTAAGATTCCTTCCAGCTCTTACATTCTGTTTCCAGTCCCCTTCCAGATCTGACATTATATGCAGAGGAATAAAAAACAAAAACCAGGGTGTGTCTTCTTGGGATACAGCAGGGATTCGCCCCGATTAGCTGGGAGAAGGGTGTGGGGAGACTCGATTTCCTTCAGATTCCATCTTGGTAGACAGATGAGGGGCAAGGACGGTAGGATGGTGAGGAGAGCAGGGGTGAGGCAGTAGGTGGGCAAATAGCAGGTGTGTCCGGGACAGGAGGCTTTAATGCTATAGGAGCAGCAGCCTTTGCAGCCAAGGGGACAGGTGAGGCAGAATCCTGGAGACGTTGGAAGAACAGCAGGTGTGCGTGGGATGGGATGGGAGGGATTTTGAATATGTAATAAGAGACAGGTGAGAGGGGTGTGCGCAAGTGAGAAGAGTCCCAGTGCTGGCTCTTTGCCTGGACCGTGTAGTCACCCTCTCTCGACCAAGTTCCAGGAAACCCCTCCCCTGCTGAAAAGGGTCCCCGAACCCTTCATATATCTCCCACACCCTTTGTGTACCCCCCAGCCCCAAGCCAGTCCACAGCCACAGAGCCTTCGCCCTACACTGACAGCTGGTATCTAATTACTGTGTGAGAATGAAAAGTCAGGCTGTCCCAGCTCCGGGGAGAGGGGATTAACGTCTCCTGCAGAATACACTTCCTCTGGTGGGTTGCCATGGTTACCCTCATTACCTGCCTGCCAGAGAGGAGCCCGCGGTTCCAGCCGGGCTTTTTAGGCCTGGGAGGGGCTGGTCCTGCAGTCCCACCGCTCCCGCCCCCTTCCCCTCCACCTCCCAACCCCCCTTCCTCTCCCCTCTTCGGGCACCCTAGGCGGCTTGTGGAGCGATAATCTACAGCCCCTGCCCCCACCCTGCCCGCCCCACCCACCTCCCCTTTTCCCAAGATGTCCGGCATGTCCCAAGACCTCAGCTTCCCGTACCCAGTGCCCCCGCTCGCTCTCCCCAGGAAGGCATTAGAGTCGCCTCCCTGTCCTGTCCTGTATTTTTCTTCCCCCTTCCCAGATGGTCCTGCGCCCCGTCTCCTCCCTGCAACTATCCCGAGGCCCCTTCCCTTCCGTTCTCCCCCACCTCCCAGCTCTGGGCGCCCTCTGAGGCTCGCGTGGCTGGCTCTGTCCAGCGGCGCAGTCCCCACCCCCCACTGCCCGGCCGCCTCCCTCCTCCTCGCTGTGGCGCGCGCCCCCTCGCTATCCAGGGCAACCTCAGCAGCGCCTGTGGAGCTGTCCCAAAGACACCTCCCCATGCCCACGCAGGGCTGTTCACGCCCCTCACGCCCTGATGGACCAGGGCACCCTCCTGGTGGGTGCAGCGCGTTCTGGCGCACCCCTCTTCCTCCATCTCGGGCAGTGCCTCCCCCTGCCCAGTGCCCGGTGCCGCTTTGGGCCAAGCACTGGTCAACCTCCCCTGCTGGGCCCTGAGGAGGCGGCATCAGCAGCCCCAGCCTGCCGGGGCTCTGGCCAAGTGAGGTTCCCGGGGGCGGGGCTGGGGAGGCAGGGAGCTAACACCTGGGGCTGATCTTTAAATCGCCTGCTGTCTGCTCTTTCCTAAGGCCCCTGGCCCCCTGCCCCCAAGGGGTAGCAGGAAGCGCTGGGAGCTGGCCGGGAGCCGGCGCCCGGCTCGGGCCTAGCGCGGGCGGGGGCGGGGGGGGGAGAGCGGGAGAGGAGGAGGAGGGGAACAGCGCTCAGCCGCCCGGGGGTTGACCCCTGTACGCCTGGCTCCCTCCACTTTTCTCCGTCCTTCCCTTCTGCCTCCTTTTCCGGGAAAACCGGGGGAAGGTGTATGCAAATGACGGCCCTCCCTCAAAAGAGATCTTAAATCCTCTCTTCCCCCACTCCCCACCCTCCTACCCCCATTCCCGTGCTGCATTGGGACCTGTCTTCTGAACCCCTGCTCCCCTAAAGTACTGAATGTATCTCCATAGAAAATCCTAGATATTCCCTCTGGTCTCTCCGCGGTTCCCCCTCCCCCTCTCCCCCATCCCACGTCTCACATCTTTTCCCAGAGCAGGGTGTATGTGTGTGGGGGGGTATTTTCTCACGAACCTTCCCAGGCTAGTTCCTAAAAAGTACTGGCTCTCTGGCCACAGAAAATTCTGGATATACTTTCCTCCTCCACCCACTTCCCTTCATTCCCCACCCCCACCCCAAATAAAATAAAATAAAATTACATTCCTTCTCCCCAATGCCAGTAAGGGAAGGTCCTTTGCACCATTCCTCCAGAGTCACTGGATATACATACTGCCATTGAGACTCCTACACAGGCATCGCCCCTCACCCCTCCCCCGCCACAAAAAGGTAACCAGAGCGGGGTTCCGAGAAGCGGGACGGCCCGGCCCCCATCTCCCATTGATTTGAAGCTCCTCCCTCCGCACGGCTGTGGAAGAGTTTGTGCGTTGGTCTCCCGCCCTCAAAACCCCCGCGGGCAATGGGACGGGACTGAATTCTAGTCTATGCTCTGGCCCCAGCTAGACAGGGGCCTAGCCTTCGAAATTTAACTTTTCCTTTTCGCCATCTGTTAAATTGGGGGCGGGGGATGGGAGGTGGGGCGAGAGTGTAAGTTAATAACAGTATTTGCATATATCCAACCCCATTCCTCTAAGGAATTGTATACCTGGATACCTGCTCTCCCCTTTTCCGCTCCCCCTTCTTTCCCCCCCCCTCCCCGCCCCTACTTTGCCGAGATCCAGAGAATCCTTTGAGGGCTGATGAAAACAAGCTACCAGGAACATTTGGAGCTCCTTGATAGACCCCCAAATTCTTGTAAGGTGTTGCCTGTTATTTGGGGGCTGCTCCTGCCACCTTCCTTTGTTGCTGGTGGTGTGCAGTTTGGGCCAGGCGTGATTTGAAAGAAGATGGAGGTTCAGCGAGGCATAAAGGAGGACTTGGAATATGGGAAGGCTGTTCCAGATGGCGGGCACTGCAGAGAAGAAGGCTCTCACACTAACAGTTGGAGATTGTATGAAGGGATGGAGAAGAGGCAGGTGCTAAACTGAGCCAGCAGATAGTGCTTTAATTAAAAAAAAAATTTTTTTTTGAGAGAAGAAAGGGAGAGGAACGGATCATTTCTTCCTTCTTCCCTAGGAGTTAAAAGAGTTCATAAAAATTATGGGGTTCTAAAATTCTGGTGTGATCGTTTATTTTGGAGTTCTCATTGGCCTTAAATCTATATTCCATTAAATACATAGGCAAAAGAATAATAATCTTTCATTTCTAGAATGGTTAAAATATTACAAAGATTTTTTTTTAAATCAGGACAGCTCTTAAGAATGAGATGAACATACAAATATCTATTCCTAATGGACAGATGAAGGAAGTGAGGCTCAAAAAATTGAAATGACTAGTTCAAGGTCATACAACATGGGTGTGTAGACTGAGGTTTTTTTCTTGACAAGGTCTGGCATTCTGAACCCAAAGTTGATGACTTTTAAATTTGAAAAAAAAAAAATTATCTGATCAAGCCCCTTCTTTATAAAGATGGAAAAAATGAAATCCAGAAAAGGTAAATGATTTGCCAAAGGGGACATAGAAGAACTTGAACCTCCAAGGTTTCTGGCTTCCTGTTCAGCACTATTTCCGATAACTAAGCAAGCACTCCTTTCAATAATAATAATGAAATATTTCATTTCTCCTTTTGTATTTTGGGGAAGAGAATCTCTGGGAATTCTGATGATGACCTTGATTCTGGTTAGGGATGTTTTTTGTCCAGGGGAGTGTTTCTGGTCTTTTCTCCTTACTCCACTCTTCTCTACAGATCAGATCAGTGTGATTTGGGCTTCCTCCCCACCCCTTGTTTTCCTTCTGAGGCCAACCCTGCAAGAAGCTGACCATGTTGTGCTCCTTCGCCTCACATTCCTTGTACCTGCTGCTGGCCCTTTTCAGCTGTATAGTAAGGAGAAGGCAGAGCTGTAGGCCTCCCGCTCCTGGAATAGCAGCTGCCAGAACCCCTACCCTGCTGACCCAAGATGATTTTATTAAAATGTGGTTTGGGGGAAGGGAGATACAAGCCCTCCTCCCTCCCCTTCTCCAGGGTTGAAGGTAGCCCACTGATAATATGCATAGTAGCCTTTGCCTCTTAATCTCTATAAATTTGCTTCCTGGTCTCACAGTGATGAAGTGATGTGGTTACATTTGCTTGTGCAATCAGCCCCCTGAAGGCTGGGGCTCTGACACTAGCAGTAGCCAAAGGCTGTAGCTCTAGAGCCTTCCCCACTGGCTGGCTTTTCTCCCTGAGTACAATCCCTTTGAATAATTTCCCTGACAGTGAGCTGAATTTGAAATGTGCCAAAATCACATTTCCTAAGGAAATTCTCTTTGGTGTTTTCCTACATCAGAGGTACCGCCCCAGTTGAGAAGTCTCTCTTTTTAGGCTGGGGCCAATCAACCAAACTTTTGTCCTTCCTAGAAGAAATAAACTTCACATCTCTATGACTGTATTGCACTGAATGATACCCTAGTGGCCTGGAACAGTTAACCTGCCTCTCTAAGAGCGTAACTTATTACCAGGGAGTGACTTCTAGAGCCCAATGAGAAGGACAGAATTGTAGCCTGTTAGGAGTTGGGCTTCTCCCTGCTGCCAAGGTCAGAGAGCCATTTAATTGGCTTACATGAAGAGATTGATGAGATTCAGAATCTAGACACTTCTAAGGGATGAATGCATGTAGCCATTAAATGCTTTGGTTAATATTGGAAGGAAGTATAGGGGAGCATAAAGAATACTGACCTGCTATTTAGAATTCTGAATTCAAATGCCAGCTCCATCATTTCTTAGCTGTGTGACCCCTGGGCCTCAGCTTCCTCATCTGTAACACAGAGCTAATAATAGTTCAGTTGACAGAACTGGAGATGTTTAGTTTAGAGAAATGAAAACTTAGTGGTGACATGATAATTATCTTCAAATATCTGAAGGCCTGTCACATATAAGAGAGATTTGTTCTTTGTGGTCACAGAGGGCGGACCCAAAAGGAGGTTTTGGTTCGTTTGTTTCTTGGGGGCCCCCCGGGTGAGGCAGAGGAGGTGCAAAGAGGAAAAATTAGGATTGATGTCAGGAAAACTTCCTAACAATTAGATCTGTCCAAAGCAGAATAGACTGTCTCAGAGTTAGTGGGTTACCATTCACTTGAGGTATTCAAGGAAATAAACTCTTGCTAGGTAGAAGAAACTCATATTCTAGTAAGGAGTGGCTTTGCATTCCCTTCTAACCCTGAGAATAGATGCTAATTCTACTCTCTAACTCATAGGACTATTTTAGGGAAATCCCAGTGTAAACCTCTTTAGGTTTGGGTTTGTTTTTTTTTTTGACCAGACCTATGATTGCATCAGCTTAGGGATCTCCTCCTGAGGAATTCCCTTTTCCAATGTAGATTGGCACCTGCTCTGAAAATTATAGGCTTTGAGAGATGACTGGGAGCACTCAGGTTAAATGAATCTATATACTTTCTAAATGCTATATGTGTGGGAGCTACTTATTAGTCATAGGTCAATAAAGCTCCTCTAATTCTTTCACTATATAGACAATATGAAGTAGTGGAAAGAACACTGGATTTGGAGTTGAAGGATGTATGTTTGAATTCTGCTGCTTACTAAGCTATGTGACCTTAGACAAATCATTTAACCTCTCAGCCTCAGTTTCCTTAAACTAAGGAGATTGAACTGTTTGGTCTCTAAAGTCCTTTTCATCTCTAACATTCTTTGATTCTGCAGTATACAGAATTCCACAATAAGCCTTTATTTAGAAATCTTTGACTGAATTTGTGCCAGTTTTAGTCAATGAGGTTCTGTTAACTTTACAGTTTTAGAGAGATGGAACATTGACCTGCATGGCTTATGGAAAGATAATTCTTTAGTATTTCAAAAGATCTATGAATTTACCAGTATTGGATCCTTCTTCTAACTGGACGTTATAATTCCTTTGCACCTAAGTAGATAATCCACAGGAGTTGCTGTGACCAAAATATCATCCCTTGGTGGTCACTATTCTGGTGATGAGCCTAGTGGCACTTAGCTAGGCTGGTCCTTGGACAGCTGACACAGCTCGGTACTATGTGCATACCTGACAAAGCTTGGGCTGTACTAGCATAACCTTTGAGAATCAAAACTCACTTCCACATTGCAATGAGACAGCAGAGGGCTTGAATGGAAAATGGAATGACTTGAGGATATTATTAATTTTAATAAAAAAGAAAGCTTTCCTAAAGGGTGGTTTTATCTTTTTTAAAACAATATTTTACTTTTTCCGATTGCATGTAAAGACAATTTTTAACATTCATTTAAAATTTGGGGGGTTCCAAATTTTCTTCCTTCCTTCCTTACCTCCCCCTTCTGTAAGATGGTAAGCAATTTGATATTGGTTATACATGTGCCCTCATTCCAAACATATTTCCATATTAGTAACATTATGAAAGAAGACATAAACCAAAAGAAAAAAAAACATGAAAAAAATTAAGAAAATTAAAAATAGTTTGCTTTGATCTGCATTCAGACTCCATCAGTTTTTTTTCTCTGGATGTGGATAGCATTTTTCATCAAGAGTCCTTTGGAATTGTCTTGAAACATCGTATTGCTGAGAATAGCTAATTTATTCACAGTTAATCATTGTACAATATTGTTACTGTGTACAATGTACTCCTGGTTCTACTCGATTCACTTTGCATCAGTTCATGTAAGTCATGTTTTTCTGCAACCTGCCTGCTCATCATTTCTTGTAGCACAATAGTATTCCATTACAATCATATATCACAACTTGTTCAGCCATTCCCCAATTGATGGAAAAAGAATTTCCAATTCTTTGCCACCACAAAAAGAGTTGCTATAAATATTTTTGTAAATAGTCCTCTCACCCTCCCCCTTCTAAAGGATGGTATTATCTTTTTGGAACTCTGAATGGGTTCATACTTCACAATCAGTCAGTCAACAAGCATTTATCAAGCTCCTACTATGTGCTAGGTATTGTATTAAGTGATGGGGATACAAAGAAAGGTAAAAGATAGTCCCTATTCTTTTATTTTAATTTTTTTTTAATTAATTTGTTTGTTTCCTTTTAGTTTACAGGATTCAATCCCACAATTCCTTGAGTTTCATATTTTGGCCCCCTCTCTCCCCTCCCCACCATGGTGGCATATAGTCAAGTATAGGATCTGTAAATACTTTCACATTATACATTAGTCAGGTTATAAGGACAGATTGTACCAGCTGGAATGAAAAATGGTAAAGAGGACATAAAACCAAATAAGAGAAGGAAAAAGATCAGGTATTTTGCTTCCATCTGGATATAAACTTAGTTCTTTCTAGTTCTTTCTCTGGATGCACATATTTCTCTCCATCATGAGTCTTTTGGGATTGTCTTATATCACTGCATTGTTGAGAAGAGTCCAGTCTATCAAAGTTGGTCATCACACATACATTGTGTCTGTAATTGTGTACAAATTTCTCCTGGTTCTACTCTTCTCACTCAGCATCAGTTTGTATGAGCCTCTCCAGGTAAATATGAAGACTGTCTGCTCCTCGTTTCTTATAGCACAATAGTATTCCATAACATGCATATATCACAACTTGTTTAGCCATTCCCCAATTGATGGGCACCCCCTTAATTTCCAATTCTTTGCTACCACAAAAAAAGCTGCTATAAACATTTTTGTACATATGGGTCTTTCTCCCATTTCTGTGATCTCTTTGGGATATAACCCTAGGAGTGGTATTGCTGGATCAAAGGGTATGAAAGTATTTATAGTCCTTTGGGCATAATTCCAGATTGCTCTCCAGAAAGGCTGGATCAGTTCACAACTCCACCAGCAATGCATTAGTGTTCCAATTTGCCCACATCCTCTCCAGCATTTGTCATTTTCCTGTTTTGTCATCTTAGCCAATCTGACTGGTGAGTTGTGGTACCTCAGAGTTGTTTTGATTTGCATTTCTCTAATCAATAGTGAATTAGAGCATTTCTTCATGTGGATAGTCCCTATTCTTAAGGAGCCTATCGACTAATGTCTCACAGAGCTCTGATCTGATTTAAAAAAGGACATTTTTTTGGATAGAACCCATGATTTAATTGTCTTAGGGATCACCTAGTGAGGAAACTTCTACTAGGTCCTATCTAAAACTCTTCTGAGATTTATAGTTTCAGTTGCCTGGAGCACTGAGACAGAGTATTTTCTGCCCAAGGCCACACAGTCAGTATTTGTCTGAGGTGAGACCTGAAGTCATGTCTTCCTTGGCTCTATGCTGTATCCACTTTTCCATGCTCTCCCGAGAGGGAGCTTCGGGAACAGAATCATCAGAGTTGGAGGGCCCTTGGAATGCAGAATATCAGAACTGGAAGGAAACTTAGAAGTCATTTAGTCTACAACCCTCATTTTAGAGATGGGGAAATTGATACCTAGAGAAAGAGACTGACTTGGTAAAGGCAATAGTGGGGTGCTATTAGTGGCAGAACCCCAGGAACCTAGGTCTTTTGACTTCCAAGTCTACATTTATCTATGGTGTTAATATCTTTACTAGTTCTCACCTTGCCTTAAGATTATGGAGATATTGAGAATATTTAAAATGTTACTTTCAGCTGTCATTCTATGCCTTCCTTTATTACTTTAAACTAATGTTTGGAATACAAATTGGCTGGTCTCTGTGGTTAATGATCTTAAAAACCAAAACTTAAAAACTGACTCCTAAAAAGCCAAAGCAAAATAAAAACCTGGCTGAAAATCAGTTTAATAACTATGTGAAATGAGGGGATTGGATTAGATTGTCTTTAATACCAGAAGAACCAGGTGTACCAATTGTGTCAATTGACACAAGAATTTTAAAATGACTTTTAATAATTTTACTATAATTTCTACCCAATGCACATACATATATGAATACAAATAATTATAAGCAAATATTATATTTTTATCCTGAAAAATGTCCATCCTGTTATCTCTAATACATGTAAATCAATGCTTATTCCTTTGAAGTATTCTTTTTTTTTTTTTTTTTTTTGCCTTTTGGAGGGCAGTTGGGGTTAAGTAACTTGCCCAAGGTTACACAGCTAGTTTTTTTGTGTGTGGGTGTTAAGTGTACCAAACTCTGGTCCTCCTGACTCCGGGGCCGGCGCTTTACTCTTTGAAGTAAATTCCTGTCCTTCTAGTATGTTAACTTCCCTCCTAGCTTTAATATTCTGTGTTCTAAGACAGAGATGTCAGACAGGTCACATGATACCCCAAGTATGGCCTGAACCAGATTAAAATGTAATTGGGAAATATAAGAAAAATACAGTAAAACATAGGCAATGTTAACATGTAGTTTTCTCAGTCAATCTGCCTCCCATAGTGATCTTTATGTATGGCTTAGTGGTCCTTGTTTCTATTTGAATTTGACACTACTATTCCAAGGGACCTCCTCACTCTGATGTTTTATGATTTGTGGGTCTTTCTAGCTCTATAGTTCTATGCTATGCTATGATTGTATTGATCCAAGTTTGTCTGATATTACTGGTGGAGGGGGGGGGTAGATGGGATACATTAAGATTTTTCTTTAACCCAGAGGAATAACCTAATAATTCAATACAAGAAGCATTGAGCACTTACTAGGTACATAGCGTAGTATTAGATTGAGAACAGAGAATTAACGAGAATCTTAGTTCTCAAGGATTTTATTTAAAAGGGGATATATAAAGCTTTTAAATAGGTATGATATAAATTAAGATGTGATAAGTGTACAACAAAAGTTAAGAAAAACTGAAGTGGGAGAGAATTCACTTCCATCAGAGAGATCAGGGATGGCTTCATGAAGGAGATGGCCCCTGATCTGGTCTTTGAAGGAATGGGGGAATTTCAACAGGCAGAGTTGGAAGGAAGAAAAAGTGTGTGCATTCTAGATATGTGGGACTCAGTGAACTAGGACCCAGAAATTAGAAAAAGAATGGGGTTTGAGAGACCATCCTATTTCTCTGGAATATGAAACACAAGAACTGAAGTCATGGGAAACAAGGCAGGGAAGGTGGAGTCCTTGGAATGTTAGAATGGGGAGTTTTGCTTTTTTTTGGTATAGTATCACAAATATGTAACTTTGCCCCATCTTTTCATCTGACCTGCTAATGCAGTAGAGTTGGCGTTGTGGTTTTAGTCAATTATAAACTTTTATTAAGCACCTAATATGTGCTGGGCACTGTGCCAAGTGCTAATGCCAAGTGAGTTCAGGGGCATGATGCAGATCAAACTAATTTTGGCACAAGACAGAAGTGAATTGGTTGGGAAAAGCATCCCAGGGCTAGAGTAGGGTGTTTTTTGCTTCCTTAGCTACTGTCCTTGGGTGTCCAGGGGTTGTGACCATTTGCAACTTGTGGTAGCGATGAGTATTTTCAGCCCCATTATCATGAAGATGATTACCCTGTCTTTACAGATGCAGCTTTTGCCAAAGGGATTGCTGTCTTGTGATTTATTCCTTGAGTTGCCAGAGTTGACTATATTACCATGAGATGTTAGAAGTGGAAGGAACATTAGAGATCTCACTATGTTATAGTGGCAAGGGCACTGCATTTGGAGTTGTAAGGACCTGGGTTTGAATCCTGATTCTGCTACCTATTACTCCAGCATCTTGGGCAAATCAGTTTGCCCTTCTGGGTCTCAGATTGGATTAGATGACCTCCATGGTGCCTCCCAACTCTAAATCCCATCATTCTGTGCTTTGATATTTGCAGATCAGCAGATCTAATCCCTTGCGAAGGAAACAGGCTCAGAGAAGGACGGGGACTTGCCCTGGGTCTCCTCCCTCCCCCCCTCAAAGGCACAGATAGCTGGGACTGGAAAACCAGTCCTCCTGACCCTGTCTGATTCTCTTTCTGTTGTATCGATCGCTTCTTCTCTTCTACCCAGAATCTTATGCAACATAGTACTCTTGTCTTTCAACTTTGACTTCATGGGGCATGTTTATGGAGACTATCCATCCTAGATTTCTTGGGACTCTTGATTCCAAGAAATGAAAATGTCTTTTTACAAGACATTTTAAAATGAATATCCTCTTTCCAAACAGAGGTTCCAACTTAGGGTTCAAAAATTGTGGTCCCCAAATACACTATGGCAGCTGTTTAACCTTTGCTGGTGCTCTATTTGTTAGAAAACCATTTAAGGTGTTGGTCTTGCAGCCCCTCTATGGTTTGGTTACCGAAGGTGGTCATCTTTCCTGTGCAGCATCTTGGCCGTTGAGATTGGCTGATTATAGATAGGACTCTAAGTGTGAACTTGAAGGAAATAAAGATCATATTGCTGATGAGGTCCCCACTGGAAATCATTTCAACTGAATGTTTTTCCAGCATCAAATTTGCTAGCTTTGTAGACGAGCTGCAGAGCTTTGGGTTTCTCATAGACTAAGAGAAAGCTAGAGCTGGACAGGACATTCAAGACCTTCTAATGTCCAGTTCCTTTCTTTTATAGGGACCTCTCATAGAGGGGAAGTGACTTGTTCAAAACTATATAGCAGGTTAGTAGCACAGTGAGGCTTCCTCTCACCATACCCTCTAGCCTCTCACCATCAGACTATCTTGCTCCTGCCTAGAAATGATAATAGGTTTAGATTTGGAGGGGACCTCAGAGACCATCCCATTCCAGCCTCCTCATTTACTAGAGGAAGAAATTCAGGCTTAGAAAATGAAAGTTAGTAGTGTCTTGGGGGGTAGTGTAAACTGTTAGAGAAACATAGAGTTTGAATGTTTTCACTGTGATGATAGGTTACAGATCAAGTTTGTGAAAACTCATTCAAAGATGTGTGACGTTCATGGTATGCAACTGAAATAAGAAGAGCTTATTATTAATAATAATTCACATCTGTGCTTGTGGTTACCGATGCTTTTTCACATAACTTGTCTGATCCTCATAACATGCCTTTGAGACCGGCAGTGTAAAACTGAATGCCATTGTGCAAACGAGGAAACGAAAGGCCAGAAGAGTCTGGCTCTATCTGATTGATGGCTCTATGTAACACAGTTAGTAAGTGACAGAGTCGGGACTAGAATCCAGGCCTCCAGTGCTTTCCCCATAATAGCACTGTTGTTTCTGTGGGGCGGCTAGGTGACTCAGTGGATGGAGAGCCAGGCCTGGAGTCATCTTCCTGAGTTCAAATCTGGCGTCACACACTTGCTAGCTGGGTGACCCTGGGTAAGTCACTTAACCCTGTTTGCCTTAGTTTCCTCATCTGTAAAATGATCTGGAGAAGGAAATGGCAAACCACTCCAGTATCTTTGTCAAGAAAACCCCAAATGGGGTCACAAAGAGTCAGACATGTTTGAAAAACGACTGAACAACAAAAAAAAATTGTTGCTTCTCTAAAGATAGATTCTTTGATTTCACATGCATAAGCTAAATGCTATTCAGTGACTAGTCTTTGAAGTGGGGCCAGATTCAAATGGGAAGCACCTACCATGCTGGAGAGATCGTGAGATGGTAGGTCGCTATCTGAAGCCGTGGTGTGCACACCATGCAGTTCAGAGAGCCCTGCTTTAGATTCAAGGTGGTCAGCTTCGAGCTCCTCTCACCCCACACTGGCCACACCTTTTCTCTCCTAGGTTCTGGCAAATAGTACATTGGAGTTAGAGTCTGGAAGATCACAGAATCAGAGATCTAGACCTGCAAGGGCCCTCAGAGGCTTTCGAGTCAAACCCAATGGAAGACAGCACAGTACATTGGAAAGAGTATTGACTATGGAATCAATGCATCTGGATTCAAATCCTGCCTTTGGCATTAGCTGTGCGACCTGGGGAAGACACTCCTCTTTCCTTTGGGCTTCAGGTTTCTCATCTGTAAAATGATAGTGGGGTTGAACTACATTAGATCATCACTGAGGTCCTTTCCAACTTTGTCCCTTTTTTTTTTTAACAAGCCTTCATTTTTAGATGTGGAAACAGAGGTCTAGGGAAATGACTTGAATTGTCTGAGATCACAGAAGGAGTAAGTGTCACAGGGATGATTTGAACCCAAGTCCTGTGACTCCATAGTTGACACTCTTTCTGCTATCTTGGTGACCTCTACCATCTGGTTTGAATTCTAGCCCTGTCACTTAAACGACATGGTTTATACTAAATGTGACATGGGGCAAGTATTCCCCTTCTCTGGGTCTCAGTTTCTTCATCTGTTAAATGAGAGTTTTAGATTAAATGATCTCCAAGATTCTTTCCAGTTCTGTTCTATGCTTTTTCTCCATAGAAGGGCAGCATGGTATGGGGTTGGGGATGGGAGGGCAAAGTGGCTGGGGGGAGGGAGTGGGGGGAGCCAGAAACACCTGGGTTCAAATCCATACTGTCCCATTGACTCTGACCTTCAGAGAACTTCTGCATCTGTAAAGTAGTAATAATCATCCTTACATGGTTCTTGCAAAGAATAAATGCTGTAAACATAAGCTAGTGGGGGAGGGCAGTATTTGAAAATAAAATCTAAGTTTTGTTTTAAATGAGTGCCCTGTGATAACATGATGGGATTGTAGAAAGAGCACTAGCCTAAGAATCAGACAGCCCTTGTGACCTTTGCATCTTAGATTCTTCATCTGTACAATGGGTACAATTACACCTGACCAGCCTCACTCCCTCATAGAGCTGTTGTGATGAGCAAACGAGACAATAAACACACGTGATCTGTGCCCACATCATTGTTAGGGCCGTCATTGTCATTTATATAGCTGCTCAGAACAAAAATCACCTAAGAGATTTTCATGTTTTGACATCATCATAAAACCTACTTTTTTCTCTCCCTTCATTCCCAAGTCCTCTCCAATTCAAACCCCTTCCACTTCTCTCCCAGGCCCACTTACCCATGGCAGACACACTCTGAAGGGTTCCTGGGGAGGAAGACAAGGATGATATATACCCGTGCATGTGTTACAAATACCTAGATTTCTGTGCCGTGTGTGTGTGTGTGTGTGTATGTATTTGTACGTGTCTGACCTATATCTGTTTACTGTATCATTTATGAATATAGTTTAACTAACTGGTTTTACCTCCTGCAAAGGAACTATTCCTTTGTGGATTCTGGCCCCATCTGCCACAAATCAATGTCTTTTGCGTTCCTCAGTCCCCAACCATCCTCAGAGTTCCAATTTTACGTGAGCCTTGGTCTTGAAGGATGCCTTCTCTATCTTGGCACACCTTGCCAGTACCAGCTGACACCACAAGAATGATCCTGATGAGAAGCGCTGTAGTGGTCGTGCTTTCCCCATCTCCCTCCCCCCCATGTGGCCTAATAACAGCCTGTTACTAGCTACATCTTCTCACACAAAGAGCCCTGGTGAGGCTGCTGGCATTCAGCTGCTTTGGGGGGTGGGTAGGAGGGTTGGGGGAGTGAGGTTGTGGAGGTAGCTTTTCAGAAAGACCAGTGTGGAGAGAGATGAGGAGGCACCCAGGTGATTTGAGCTCCTTTCCCTAGGGCCCCCATCCTGGGACTGCTGTAAAAGGTTCCTGCTAATTGGCATGAGCCTGGTGAGGTTGCATCCTTCCAACCACCTTTCCCTCCTTTTCCCTACCTCACTCCCCTAGGGACTTCTGGGATGGTCTTGGCACAGTATGCAACTCCAGACCCATCTCTCTTCCCCCAGGCCCTTCCTCCTCCCCACCCCCCCAACCCCAGCTCCCTCAGCTAAGTCTGGCACAACATGTCTTAAATCATGGAAAATGTCATTTCTTAAATTTGGGGCCCAGAATCTGTCCCTGTCCTGTTTTTCCAGGCCCATTGTTACTGGTAGACTTTACTATCAGCAGCTGCAGCCACCCTAGCTCTGATATCAGTCTCCCTGGAGCATGTTTAATTTATACTCCTCACTGCACCTCCCCCTCCCCTTTTCTGCCCCCTAGACCCCACTCTTCAAGGCATTTCAGGGCTGGAGAACTATGCCTGTCCCTCCCTCCAACCATAATAGCCTCAGGCCCATCTCATCACCCTTGTCACCCATCCCTGATACTAACTCAGCTTGCCCACACTGTTGTAGGGGGCAGATGGACTGTCGGAGCCTGAGGGCATCTCTCTGAAACGGGTAGCTGTGGTGGAAGATTTCTTTGACATCATCTACTCCATGCATGTGGAGAGCTCTGCAGAGCCAGGCAAAACCCCCAAGCATGCTGGGCAGAAGAAAACCTACCGAGCGGTGAGATTTTGCTTCCTTGCCTTCTCTCAAAGCTTCAGGCCACAGACTCAGCCCCGGGCAGGAGGGATCTGATGCAGAAAGAGAGGGCTCCTCAGCAGAATGGGAAGCATGTGGGGAAGGGCACAGAGGGCATCAGGAGGCTGGAAGAGTGGGAGGGGGGCGGGAATGGAAACTGGGGTCTAAGCACTGGGGAGATTATCGAGCTGGCTTGTTGTGTGACCCAGGGCACGTCACTCCTCCTTCTGGGAGAGAAACCTCAATTTCTTCTTCTAAAAAATGAAGGGCAGAATAATCCAAGCTGAGCCACTTATGACCTATGTGACCTTGGGCAATTTATTTTCCCTTTCTAAGCCTCAGTTTCCTCCTCTATAAAATAAGGATTGAGAAAATTCCCTCTGTTCTGGGCAGTTGAGGCTCATAGAATCATAGAAGTGTCTGTAGACACCATTTAGTATAATCCCTTCATTTCATGAATGAGGGAACTGAGGGCTAGAGAGATTTAGTGACTCATACAGGGTCCTGGAGGTACAAGTAAAGGACAGTGGTAGGATCTGAACCCAGATCCTCAGTATCTTTGCCTTTGAACCACACTGCCCTCTCCGCTACTCAGTATCAGTGTGATGTTGGGCTATTTAGATCCCTTCTCTTGGCCTCAGTGTTGTCTATAAAAGGAAGACTAAAGGACCTTCCAGGCTATATGCTGCCATTACTTTTCCCCTCATTCATATCATGGTCTTCTCCCTTCTGGGTTAGACACTGAACTCCAATCACTATGAATTATGGAGCTTAGTATATATATCTTACTAGGTCAGCATACTCTGCAGATGCTGTGTCCAGCACTCCTCTAGGCACCACAGGGGTAATAGAAACCCGAAAGGAACTCACAGTTAATTTGGAGAGACAAGTATATACCAAACAATATAAGACATTATGCTGAATTGATTGGCACAAGTTATTAGTGGTGAAGGATTTCAGAGAGGGCTAGAGTAGTCAGGGAAGACTTCATAGAGGAAGCAGGACTTTCAGTTGAACCCAGAAGGTCAGATAGGATTGCATTATGAAGATGGTAGCTGATTTTTGGTGAGGGATCATGGGAGGTCAAATAGGTACAGGGTCAGAAAATCTGGGTCTAAATCCTGACTCTGTCTCTTAATTGCTGTGCAAACTTGACTAAGTCTTTTCTGAGCTTCAGTCACAGCATTTATAAAGCAAGGATAATCAAACTTGCACAATGTAAACTTCATTAGACTTCGAGGATCACTCAATAGATGTGAAGCACGTTGAAATAGCAATGTGCTATGGAGATGTGTTATTTTTATGATGAAGAACAACATGAATGAAGATATAGCACTGAGAATGAGATTGCCAGGAACCAACCTGGCTAGATGGGACATCCAATATGAGCCTTCAGAAAGACCAATGTCCTTGGATTCCCTTTCCTCTCCTGTCAAAAAAAATTCAGGGGTTACCAATTTTGTCGGTTTACCCCAGTGTGGATTTTGCACAGTGCAGGGCATATGGTTGTACTCCTGCTGTTACCCTAGAAGAAAGAGTCTTCCCTTAGATGGGACAGATTTCTGAAAAACGAGTGAACTGTGTGTCCTTGTCTAAGTCCTGCCAAACTGTGAATTCAATTCTGACACTTTTGGTACTTTAGGGCTTCCTAGAGTTACTTCTTTGAGCAGCACCAGAGCAGTATTGTTCAGGTTGAATTCACTCTTCAAGGTGACCATTTCCCCTTTGTGACCTGATTCCTATACTTGTTAGCTTATTTTTTTCCTCAGGAGATGAACTTTGACCTAAATCATTCATGAAAATAGACCCCAGCCTATATGCAAGGTCCTGAGAAACCCAGGGAAGGCCTGACAAGAATCATGGGACCAGAAACTATTAGAACACAGACCGTCTGAACTAGAAAAGGTCTTAGCATGTGGATGTAGCAGCAAGCACCCCAAGCGTCCTCAGGGTTTGCAGCTACCACAGGTTCTTGGATCTGCTTTGTTAAAGGAAAGCAACTCAAAATGGGTTAACAAGCTTACTTTAATCAGTCAGACATATATCGTTTACCTTGTTCAGGAGAAAAGGTCAGCACCCTGAACCTCAAAGTATACAGGCATAATTATCAAGACAGAAACATCAAGTAGACAGATTTCCAAACTGTCCAACCATTACATCCATACCCAGTCAACATCTGGGTTTCCACATTCTGGGTTTTTCAAAGCCGGGGGACTCTCAACATCGGCTTCCCAGAATTCAGATCAAATCACAGAACACTTCTCAAAGTGAGTCCCAAAACAAAGCTACACATCAGGGCTTATATAGCCTTCTCCTGGCTCAGAGAATGTAACAACCTTATTGACCCACTGGCCAATCAAAAGTATCTACTGAAAAACAAGCCTCCCTCCCCAGGCTTCTGGTGCACTTTAGCCTAGGGGCAGGGAAGATCTTTAAAATTTACATTCGCATTACAGTGGACCTTAGAACATGGGAGCTAAGAGGAACCTTGGCTGATAGAATACCAGAAATGAGCTTAGAGATGGTCTGGTTCAAAATGCAAACTCCTCCCTTTACAGACAAGGAAACTGACAGCCTTGGGGGCTGTGGGACTTGGACCCAGGATTTTTGATTCCCAAACTAGGCAGAAAACTATGGGAACACGGTTATATTTGTCCCTTCCCTTTTTGGCTAGTGTTTGTAGAGAGAATTCAAACTGTCATTATTATAGAAGTCAGATAGATATGATTAGCCCATAGGTAGTAGTAAAAGGAGGTCAGGAGGTTGACATTGGTAAGTGTGGGCGGAGCCAACGTGCATTTTATAGGCTAAATAGAATTTTTGTGGTCAAGTGGTTTTTGGAAGGTCATCCTAAATTTTCCCCTACTCACTCAGCCTACTGACAGGTCTGATGGTCTTTTGAATTCAGAGGTACCTTGGCAGTTGGTAGAATGCTAGATCTGGAATCAAGATGATCTAAATTTAAATCTTGCTTCAGACTTTTATTAGCTGTATGGCCCTGGACAAGTTACTTAAATTCTCAGTCTTCATTTCCCTACCTACAAAATGAGAATAATAATGAGTTGGTTTAATAATGAGTTGAGATGTATCTATGTATACATATATATGCATATGCATATATATGAAGTACTTTGCAAACCTTAAATTACTATATAAATATTAACTATTTTTGTTGTCCAATTTGGATTGATTATAATAGGACCACGTCTTATTTGAATTCTCTCTACAAACACTAGCCAAATAGGACCACGTCTTATAAAGAGTTCTGAACTTGGAGTGGAAGCTCTGAGTTCAAATTCTGGCTCTGCTCTTTTCTCACTTTGTGACTTGTGTGAATAATGTCACCTCTCTAAGCCTCAGTTTTGCCATCTGTAAAATGGAGATGAAACACTTACATTACTTACAATTGTGGGAAATGCACCATAGAAATGTGAACTGCTTTTACAATTATTGGGAATTATCTATAAAGTGTCACAGAATGAAAGCATTTTAGAGTTTGTCAGTGGTCACCTAATCCAAAACATACAAAAAACCCCCTATGCTTCCTACAACATTTGCAACATCTTCCTGAAGACCTCCAATGAAGGGAGAACCCTTTTCTAGCCCCTTAAGGAATCTTATTCCACTCTTAGCTCTGTGAGGACATTTTTCCTTACAGTAGTGTGCTGTCACTATATTTTGTATACCCTTCTGTGCCTAGTACTCAGAAGGTGCTGTATTTCCCCTCCTGAACGTTTCAATCTTCTCCTTCTTTGTTCACGGTGCTTATGTGCTGGAACTTATCCCCTGGTTCAACCTGGACCATCCAGGACAGTGTGGATTCAGGAACATACTGATTGATATCAAGAGGTCATCTCCAGTCTAATCCTTTGCTGCTACTGCTAATAGCTCACATGTATAGTGTGGTTAAATAAATTAAATGCTTTCCTCACAACCTTGTGATCTCTAGGTAGTGTAAATACTATGAATGCTGTTTTGCAGATGAAAGGATTGGTCTAGAGTCCCACAGCTTGTATCACACTGTTACTAAGCAGCAGAACCATGGCTTGAACCTAGGCTTCCCCATTTGGTCCAGCAGTCTTTCCACTATTCCATGACATATAATAGCTAGAATAATATGAATGTAGGATTTTAGAATCGGAAGGGACCTTACAGGTCATCAAGTTCAATTCCTTCATTTTACAGAAGAGGAAACCAAAATGCAGAGAGGTATATGGTAGCCCCTAGCACAGCTGGGATTTGAACCTAGGTCTTCTCGTTCCAAATTAAAGTGTTGTTTTTTTTCCCAATACACTAAGCTGCCCTAGGTCTAGCCACTATCTTGTCCTTGATTCCACATTTTTGGGGACCTATCCTCCATATGTCTTCCCACATGCTCTACTTCCTATTGTCCTACCTAGATCTGGCACATGACTGGCAAAGGTCCAACTGGGTTGCACACAGAGTTGGAATTTCAGCAACAATGCCAAGGCTGAGCTCTATGTGGGGCCCAGGCCTTCAATATCATGTCAGCCTGAATGATGCTAGATGGAGCTCGTCTTTTTCTTAACTACTCTGCTCTCTTTTTTCTCCTTCTCTCCACCTGTCACACTTCACTCACCCAAGCCATTTTATAGGTTTGTGGGTATGCTTTTTTTTTCCTCCCCCCCATATGTTCACAATTTCACCTATATCAATAAATTCAACCAAATCCCAACTCTCTAGTCATACCAATCAAAATGTGTAATGATGTCTCAATTCAGTCTCTTCGTGGTGTAATGGAAAGAGCTCTGGTCGAGGATTCAGAAGACCTGAGTTCAAATGTGAGTTCTACAACTTAATAAGCTCTGGAATTTGGGGCAAGCCGCTCCCTTTGTCTTGGCTTCTGTGTTCTCTTCTGTAAAATTCAGGGTTTGGAAGTGCATTCTTTCTAAGGACTTTTTCAGCCCTGAGCTCTGAATTCAATCTCCTCCGATCCTTTCTAGCTCTAAACACTGTGATCTCTTTAAAAGAGATTAAAGATTAAATCTAGCATCATACAATGTGATTCGTGGAAGGTCCCCTAGAACATAGAGTGTGAAAGTTGGAAAGGATCTTAGAGCTTCTATTTTGCAGCAGGAGTTGGGCGTAAACCTGTTGTTGTCTGCTCTCCTCCTGGGTATTGCCGGGTGGTGACATTGCCCAGCCCCAAAGCTAAGCCTCCGAGGTAGCTAGCTTCAGAGCTTCCAGGACTCCTGGGGCATCATCATCCAACATTCAGGTCAGGCTAAGGGTGCTTACAAGCAGCCTGTAGCCAC
This sequence comes from Petaurus breviceps papuanus, assembly GCF_028583685.1. Classification (NCBI taxonomy): domain Eukaryota; kingdom Metazoa; phylum Chordata; class Mammalia; order Diprotodontia; family Petauridae; genus Petaurus; species Petaurus breviceps. Next base: position 14,674,532 of record NW_027187368.1, on the reverse strand, counting down.
TTGTAAGAAGTCTCTGCAGTGCCCTTGGGACTTCATCAGGGGCAGAACCTGTACTAAAGAAAGGACTCACTGGACCTTAGTTTCATGATCTATAAGATGAAACGGTTAGATTAGGTTATATATAAGGTTTCCTCCTTCTCCAAATTATAATATCCCACAGTCTTGCAAATAGGGTCTTGGCCAACACAGAAAAACTGAATAATTAATTTCAGATTCTAATAAAACAAACAAACCAATGCAAAAGACAAATTCATAGATAGGGTAATGGGGCAGAGGGGGGAAGGCATGGTGGTAAGGAAGCTAGGAGATGTGTGTAGTGGAAAGGAACAGTGGGCTATGAGTTAGGAGACAAGGGTCTGAGTCCCTGCCTGTTACTAACTTTCTGTGTGACCCAGGGGGTTGGTTTACCTCTCTGGGCCCTAAGTTTCCCCTTCTGTAATAGAAATACCTCAGATTTACTTAGCATTTTTGCTGACAGAGCCCTTGCCTCACAATAATTCTGAGAGGTATAGGTAACATTGGCATTATTGTCCCCATTTTGCAGATTAGGAAACTGAGGCTCAGAAAAAGGTTAGATGATTTGCCTACAGTTTCATATAAAGCTTGTAACTGTCAGAACCAAGATCCTACTGCAGTTCTCCTGACTCCAGATTCAGCATTCTTTCCACTCCCTTAAGTCCTTCCTTACACTAATGTTTTAGATATATTCCTCTTAACTCAACAAACATGTATATTAAGGGAATAATAGGTGCCAGGTTGTATATAACCTCATACTGAGAATCAGAAGATTTGTATCTCTTCTCTTTTCTTTTCTCTGCCAAAAATTCCCTGTCTAATCTTTTTTTTTTTTTGAGGGGGAAGGCAAGGCAATTGGGGTTAAGTGACTTGCCCAAAGTCACACGGCTAGTTAAGTGTCAAGTGTCTGAGATTGGGTTTGAATTCAGGTCCTCCTGACTTCAGGGCCAGTACTCTATTCACTATACCACCTAGCTGCCCCATCTAATCTTTAAAAGAAAATTCCTTTCTCTTCCTTTATCCTAGCTGTAAAACAGAGAGAGTAAACCTACTTCTAGTGTCTTACAGAAATGTGGTGGGGCACACTGGCCCTGGACTCAGAAGGACCTGAGTTCAAATGTGTCCTCAGACACTAGCATTCAAAGGTGGCCTCAGATACTTATTAGCTGTGTGATCCCTGGGTAAATTACTTAATCCCAACTGCGTCAAAGGAAAAAAAAAAAAGAAATGTGAGGAGGAATGATATTTCTGCAGGGAAGCATACATAGGATCCTAGAATTGAGAATTGGGAGAGAAATCCTAGAGATCCAGTCCCCTTGTTTCATATACATATACATTCCTCACACATAAGGACCCCCAGAGAGGCTGAGTGATTTGCCTGAGGTCATACAAGTGTGAGGTGGTTGAGGGAGAGCTCGACTCTAGATCTTCTGACTCTCAAATCCAGTGGTCTTTCCCCTACTTTCTACTGCCCCTGTTAGGAAAAAGATTCTGGATAAAGGGATAAATTAAGGGGGGTGGGAGTGGGGTTCTGTCTGTTGCCATCTTGGAGACTCCCCTGATTCTTAGGTGGGGTCTTTGCTCTGCAGAGCTGGGCTAGGACCCTTCTCCTCATGTCCCTCCAGTGGCTCCGGGGCCTTGCAGGCCTTTTGCACATGACTTGTGTCCCCATGGTGGGGCAGGCAGCCAGAAGGCCTTCTTCTCCCTGCAGCATGCTGGCACTGCTTTGTCCTCTGGCTCACGTCCTCCCAGTGGGCTAGAAAGGCTATTGACACCACTCCTGGCCCTGGTGGGGACCTGTCTGGGTCTGGAAAGTGTTGGTGACCTCCCCTCCCCCTACTCCACTCCCTATCCCCCCACCCCCCTGCCCCTTCAAAACAAAGGTGGTGGAGTGGAAAGATCATTAGATTTGAAGTCAGAGGGAGGACCTGGGTTGCAATTCCATCTGAACTACTTAGTAGCTCTGTGTTGAACAGATCATTTAACTTCTTTGGGACCTAATTTCCTCATCTGTAAAATGAAAGGGTTATACTGGATGGTCTTTAAAGGTCTTTTCTAGCTATAACAGGTAGTTTGGGTCCCAAACTAATCTGGAATCAGAGGTTTTGAGTTTCAGTTGATATATTACTAGATGTTTGACCTTGGTCAAGTTACCTCACCTTTCTAGTCCTCTTTTCAGCGACGGGGTTGGACTAGATGACCTCTGGGGTCTTTTCTAGCTCTTTGAGTCCTAGAGACATTTATAAGATCTTGTGTCCCCTACATAGAAGCAGCCTGTCTAAGGAGAACATCTATGACTTTATTTTTTCTTTCAGGGGTGGGCAAGCAACCCCTCTGTGAGTAAGGAGAGCTTTATCTGGGCAACCATGATTTAGAAACTTTCCACTCATTTCCTAAGCAGACAGCTGCCCTGCCCCTCCCTTAATTCCTTCTATGCCCCTCTTCGGAGGACTAATCTGTGGGTTGCACTGCCTCAGGGGAACAGGCTGGATCGGTCTCTTTTCCCAGGCCTGCTAACTGCACTGGCTTTCCCTGTGCCCCACCCCTCCGAGCTCCTCCTGAGCTGAGATCATCACATTAGCCGAGTGTATTCCCTTCTGACCCCGCAGGGCTGTGCCCAACCGACCGTCTGCCCCTGGCACACTGGCCTGGAATTTATTCTCAGTCAGACACAAGGATAGAGATGAAATGTGTCCATCAGACATGGTCTTGGTTCCCCTTGCTTAGTATTAATAAGGGAGGAAAGCCTGCATAGGGGTTTCCAGAAATTCCCATGTGTCTTTCCTATCCCTGACTCTCTGGCTTTCTCCATCCACTCACTCTAATCAGAGTCACTGGAGAGTTTGCCCTTGTCCATGACCTCTAGAGAGACCTAATCAGACAGACAGTTTGGAAGGGAGATAACTCATCAAGACTGGCCGCTCTGCAGAGCATCAAATCAGCTGAGAAATAACAGTGGTACCACCCAAATTAACTGAATGGTCTGAGCAGACCTGAGGTGGGGGGCAGTGCTATCAGAGGAGAAAGAGAAAAGGGTGGGTGGGATGGCATTGATGGGACCATCCCACCCCTTCTGCAGGGGGTCCCTGATGACAAGATGGTGACAAATGCCTCATAGACACCTTGAGTGCAGGGAATTGAGCAGGGAGTTTACTCAGCTATAACCAATATGAGGCTAAGAGAGAGAGAGACAGTTTGAGCTGATGGGTCTCATCTGCAGAGAGAGTCCCCAGAGGGAGAGGCTCTACAGAGAGCCCCATTTTCCTTTTTGAAGCTTTGGGACAAGCCTTTGAACTTTCCCTGGCTGTGATTAAAAGACCTATAAAGTGGGGCTATGCTGCCACTTAGTGGAGATAAATGTGAGAATCTACCAATGCTTTGAGAAATTGCACTAGTCATAGAATATCAGAGTGGACATGGGAATGGACCTGAGAAGAGAGAATGTCAGAGCAGGAAGAAACCTTAGACTAGGGGTTTTAAGCTGGGATACACAATCTCATCCCTCGTTCCTCACCCATAGTCCATGGATAAATTTCAGGGGGTCCATGAAATTTAAAATAATTATTTTTAATAATTTTATTATTAAATAATTCATTTTAAAATGTATTTAAAATTTTTTTGTTTTTAAAAAATTTACATTTTAATTTTAAATTTTTTTAAAAAAAATTTAAATTTTACATTAAAAATTTTTTTAAATTAAAAAATTTTATATGTTGTATATTATATTATACATTTTTAAAATGTATAAAAATTTTTTATACATTAAAAAAATTAACCTCTAGTGAAATTGAGCATTTTTTTCAATTATTAGAAACAGTTTTCTAAGAATGAATCCACAGACTTCACCATACTGCCAAAGGAATCCATGATACACCAAAAAGAGTCGAAGAACTCCAGTCTTAGAACACAGAATATCAGAGCTGTCAGGGACCTTAGACTATAGATCATGGAACATTAAAAGCAGAGACTATCAGACCCGGAGGGGATCTTAGAATAAAAGAACATACATAGATGTCTGACCTGAAGGGGACCTTATAATGCACAATGTCAGAGTTAAAGGTAACCTTTAGAGGCTACCTGCTCCAAACTCCTCATTTTGCAGTGGTGGAAACAGACCCAGAGGAGAAGTGACTCATTCAAGATCACACTGAGTTAAGGAAAGAGATTAGAGACAGTGTCTAGGTCTCTATGACTGTTTCTCTTAAACTGTGATGTTCCTTTTAGAAAGGATTTTTGGTTTAATCCAGGGTATCCCCCAAAATCTTAGTGTTGCTTTAAGCCTAAGAATGGTTTAGGCCTTTTAGCTGCCTTAGACAGTGAAAGGAAGAGGATTACATTTATTTTGACTTTTCCTTAATTTTTATGTGAATCCAAAAGAGAAAAATACTCAATTTTTAGGTCAGAATGGGCAAATGAGGGGAAAAAAAAGGTGTCTAAAGGGATTTGGGGAGAACAGAGACACTCTTCCTATTCCTCACTATGTCCCATTTTTTTCTTCTCTCTTTTTTTCTTTAACTTCTTTCCTCACATTTTTCCCCCTTTTTCTACAAACTTGGTAAAAATTGATCAGTGCAAAGAATAATCATGGATGGACTTAAATGAGTAAAATAAAATATGTAGGATAGCAAAGGAAATTATGTTGAAATGCAATTGTGTAAATATCAAAACAAGTTCACAGTCCCCAGGCCCCTTTCCAGTCCAAACATGCCATATTCTAAATCCTAAAGCCCACACAATCTCTGACCACCTATGTGCTAAGGTCTCTTGTCAGCTCCAGCATTCGGTATTTTGAGGGTCATGCCAGGCCCAGCATGTTCTATTGTAAGGTCCCTGCTAGTTCTAACATGCCGTGGTTCTGTTCTCCTGTCTTTGACTCATTCCAAGGTGGGAAAAGAAACTCAAAACCGTTAGACCCTTGAATTCTATGTATGGGAGGGACCCACTGGTTGTGATGAGAAATCCATCGCAATATCTCTGAGCACCTATGAGCTGCCTTTAGTAGCCAGTAGCAGGCTATTTTTGAAACTAAAAGAAGATCTAGAACTAGCTTAGCCCACTGTGTAATCCAAAGAGTCAGTTCTCCTTACAGCTTACTTGCCCTATCTCTAAAACAGAACCTTTAACAAAAGACTATAAATGATTACCAGAATGAGAAATAGCCTTATCTAACAGGCCTGCTTTTCGGTTACATACGTCCTCTGACAGAAAGAACTAATCCTCAGAAAACATCTTGAATGATTTCAGTCCCAGGGAATTAAGGAATCCCTGACTTTGGCTCTTGGTCCTAGATAGCTCCTTGCACTTACTTATCCCTGCTTTTCTCAGAGGAAATGGAGTAAAATGTTACTCACATCTGTGTCTTGTGGACCTCACAGTTGAGGTTTACATGGAGTACTTTCCCCACACTGGGTTCTGTGAGGCACCTGGTAGAAGTGTTGTTATTGTCATTTTCAGATGAACTGAGTCTCAGAGTGGGGTTGAGTGACAAGATGACAAAGCTAGTAATTGCCAGAGAAATCTCATGGTATTATTAGAAATAACAATAATGATGAGGATGATAGCATTTAAATAGAGTCTTAAGGTTTGCAAAGCACTTTAAATATCATCTCATTTTATCCTTCTAACAATCTAGGACGCTAGGGATTGTTTTTATCTCCATTTTACAGAGGAGGAAACTGAGGAACAGAAAGTTTAAAAGACTTTCCCAGGGTCACATAGCTAGTAAGTGTCTAAGGCTAGATCTAAACCAGGTCTAGTTGTCTCCAGGTCCAGGACTCTATCCACTATGCCAGCTAACTGGAAAGAGCACTGAGTCAAAAGAGCTGGGTTCAAATTTTGTCTCTGCTGTTATCTCCCATCCCAGTGCTCCTTTCACTATCTGATGGTATGAGTGTAAAGGGAAATAGAGTCACAGCATCTGTGAGTAAGGCAGGGTGTTCCTTTATCACCTTACCAAGCAGCCAGAGACCAGGAGCCCAGAGATAATTAGACTTCTGTCTCTTTCCCTAGATTGCAGAAACCTACGCTTTTCTCCCAAGGGAGGCTGTGACACGGTTCCTGATGAGCTGCACAGAATGTCAAAAGAGGATGCACTTTAACTCCAATGGGTTAGAGCCCAAAGGTAAACAAAGACAGCTATTTGGGGTCAGGAGTGGGGCAGAGGGGTGGGCTGAAGCAGGGACCCCACAGCTGCTGCTGCATCATCTGCGTAGGAGAACTGTGAATGCTGGCAGAGCCCTGAAGAGAAATGCCGATTAAGCACTTGTCCCAATTCCCAGAGGCCAGTGGGAATCCACAGTGCTGCCGGGAGAGATACACTTTTATCTAAGGGATCATTTGAAAACTCACCAAATGCTCCTCCCAAATGCCACCTCTGAAGCCTTTCTCAAGCACCCTGACTGAAAGTGATCCTTCCGTCCTCTGAAACTCTTGGAGCACTTAGCATTGTAGAATTTGGCAGAGATCTCAGACATCACCTTGGGTCTAAACCAATGCTCCTGTTGGGGGTGGGGGGGGGTATTGGAGAAGGTGACCTTGGAAGTCCCTTCCAGCTGTAGGATTTTATGATTGTAAGGACTCCAGATTCATTCCTTCAGCAAACATTCAGCACCAATTTAATGCTCTGTGCTGGGCAGTAAGGGGAAATATAAAAAGGCTGAGACAGGACTATTATGGAGTTTATAAAATTAGTAGGGGTAACTAGATACGCACAGATAAAGAAAGCCTAAATTTGAATGTAAAAAGTGAAACATGCTATTAAATAAAATGAGAAAGATTGCTTTCAGCTGGGGGAATCGTGGAAGGCTTCCTGAAAGAGGCGCCTTTTGATTTGGGCTTTGACAGGCTAGTAGGATGTCAACAGGCAAAGAAGGGAAAGAGGTTTGGTTGGAGTAGAAGACTTTCCAGGCATAGAGAGATTGAATATTGTGAATGAAGGCACTACCGAGGAAGGAAAGCAGAGGGCATGTTGGAGGTGGAGAGCAGCGGAGAGTAATGAAAAGTAGATCTATTTTAGATGGTCCATGAAGTATACGAAGGGGACGATAAGGCTGACAAGGGAGGCTGTGACTGTATTTCGGGAGGGCTGAGGGATTTGGATTATCTTGAATGAGCAGTCAATGCTCTATGACTTCATTTCCTTAACATTCATTTATCCTATGGCCCCAACACAATGCTCTGAATATAGTAGGTGCTTAACTCAACTCAACTAACATTTATTAATTGCCTTCTGGGAACACAGCAGTATGGGGGAGACATTCAGATTAAATTAGATACAGTCCTCTCCCTCATGGCACTTATTATTTCCAGTGGAAAATAAGTCACACACAGAGATAATTATAATATGAAAATAAGGTATAGGGGCGGCTAGGTGTCCCAGTGAATAGAGCTCCCTGGAGTCAGGAGGACCTGAGTTCAAATCTGGCCTCAGACACTTAATACAAGAAACTAGCTGTGTGACCTTGGGCAAGTCACTTAACTCCAATTGCCCTACCTTCCCCCCTCCAAAGAAAAGTATTAAAAAAAGAAAATAAGGTATAATGGGTATAAAACATATAAAACCTTGGACAAGGGGAAGGTCGAACAGAATAGATTTTTCTAGAGCCTCCTTAGCACAGTGCCAGGCACTGTGCTCAGAGCTTTATAAATATTATCACAAGTCCCTTAACCTCTCTGAGGCTCTGTTTCCTCCCTTCTAAAATGAGGGGTTTAGACTAGATGGCCTCTGAGGTCTTTTCTTTTTGCTTTTTGGAGGGGGGAAGGCAGGGAAATTGGGGTTAAGTGACTTGCCCAAGGTCACATGGCTAATAAGTGTTAAGTGTCTGAGGCAGGATTTGAACTCAGGTCCTCCTGACTCCAGGGAGCTCTATTCACTGGGACACCTAGCCACCCCTCTGAGGTCTTTTCTAACTCTAACTCTGTGATCTTGTGATCCCATAACCCCTTCAGTCTTCACTTCCCTCGTCTGTAAAATAATTTCCTTCCACTTCTGAGACTGTAAATTGACCAATTATTTTATGAGCTATCAGGGAAAGCTTCCTGGAGGAGGCAGCACTTGAGCCAGGCGTTAAACTAAGCATAGGGTTTGAATAGGCAGAGATGAGCTGGGGGTGGCCCCCTTAAACAGTTAATAAATAATATTTATCATTGTAAAAAAGTAAATGAAGTGACTCAAGGCCACCTCCAGTGACAGAAAGGTAAGTGGAGTCGCTCCTAGCATTCAGGTTCACAGATTCTAGCTTGTATCTGCTGAGTGAGCTGCAGGCAGTCCCTGAGCCCCATTTTCCCCTGGAGCCTCCCCAGAGGCCCCCACTAAATCTTGGGGGCACATCTGCTTGCAGGTGGCTTTGGCACAGTAAAACGAGCCAATAAATTTAGCTGGTGCATGTAGGAAGTCTCCCTGAGAATGGAGCCCAGGTGGGCCATTCATCTAGGGTTTAGCTTCCCCAAAGTGCTCTGTGCCAAATGTGTTTGCTGGCAACCAGCCCAGGGAAGGTTGCTAGAGTCAGGGGCAATTTTGCCCCTGGGTTAAGTCTCGGTTCTGGCTCTGAACGAAGAAGGGTGGCCCATTTGTTTAGGTGTTGATTAAGTGGATTCTGCTGTAAGTGATACAAAGAATATTGTTACCATCGTAGATAAAAATCTTATACCAAAATGAATGGCAAAGGAAACAATACATGAAGGAGAGTTGTGTGGTTTTCATTTCATTTTGGTTGGCCCAGGGAAACAGCACGTTAGGAACTCCTGACTCCAGTCCAGTCACCATCGTCCAATGACTCCCCTTCCCCTGAGAGCAGTTAGGCCATTACCTCCCATCAGGCACATCCACAAGCTCTTGCCATGTGAGGCGCTGAAATAAATCTTCTCTAAAAGGATCTGATATCCCCTGGGAAATTCTGAAACCCCCACACTTGGATCCAGGATGCATTGGCATGTGCTAAGTGGGACCTTCTAGTTGTGATGAGAAATATACCTAGCCATTTCCAAGCATTGGCATTGATTGGCACAATGCTATGTGAGTCACCTTCTGCCTGACATCCCCTCTGAAATTTGTCTGAACTAAAGCAGGGCTTTGTACACACATGTTGGTTGGTTGTGTGATGCATTTCCTTGGTAGTTGGGTCACAGAGGCATAGAATATTGACTCTGGAATATGAGACCTTAGAATATCAAAAGGAAGTTTAGAACATAGAATGTCAGAGTGAGAAGACAGACCTTAGAATATGTGTGATAATAATAATAGTAACAGTAATAATAATAAATAATGATATTCCTATAACGCTTTAAGATTTTCAAAGTCCTTTCCTCACAGCAGCCACTGGAGGCAGAGTTCATGTCCAGTTATACCCATCTGACAGATGGAGGGACTGAGACTAACAAGAGGCTAAGTGAGTGACTTGCTCATTGTCGCATACTGAGTAACTCAAAGCCAGGTCAGCTAAGTTAAAGACCAGTGCTCTTTCTACTACACTGTGAGGCTTGCAAAAAATGGAGCTCAGATTGTCATGACTGGAAGGGACCTTAGAGACCCTCTCCATTGCTTTTACTAGCTATGGTTTTGGACAAAACAACCTCTCCCAGCTTGAGTTTCTTCATCTGTAACATGTAGGACAATAATAGCTCCTACCTCACAGAGTTGTTAGGATCAAATGAGTTAAGGTATGTAAAGCACTTTGAAAACCTTAAAATGCTATATACAGGTGTGCTAGTCTTGTTATTGGTACTATTATTATTATTAATTATTATATAACCCAACCCTTCACTTGGCAGATGGAGTAACAGAGACCCAGAAAAGGGAAGTGACTTGCCCAAGGTCACATAGCTAGTGAGTGAGTTGAATGTGTGTGTGTGTGTGTGTGTGTGTGTGTTTGGGGGTGGTGATAATCAGTAGAATTGGGACCCATATTGGTCCAGTGCTCTTTTGACCACACCCCACTTATCTTCCTTCCCTTAGAAACTTCTAGCCCAGGTACTTTTTTATTCCTCCAGATCATCTTTTCAAAAACAGGGCCTTAGTCCCAAGGGTATCTTCTCCCCCTGCTTAATTCCTGCCTGGAGTCGTTACCCTCGGTTTCACATCCTAATAATTTCCACAGCAACTGGCTGTGTCAGACACAGAGCCTGTTCTGGGGGAGGAAAGGGGCTACAAGAGGTTGGCGTCCTCTAGGGAGGAGGCTTTGCTCCGATAGCGATTCTAAGGGGAAACTACTCTCTGTCTCCCTCCCACTTCAACAGCAGGGATCCTTGAGGCAGGGTCTGTGCAGCTACTCTTTCCTGCCCTTTGCCAGCTTCATTCCATTTCCATTTCTCCTCTGGCAGCCAGGCTTCCTAGCAGGCGGTGGCATGGGGAGGATGCTTCTGCTCCTCTCCCCCCATTCTCCCTCCCAGGATGCTCCTGCTCCCCTCTCCCCATTCTCCCCCCCCCAGGATGCTCCTGCTCCCCACCCTCCCCCCTGTCTCTCCAGGGCTCTGGAGATCGTCAGCGTGATGATGTCCTGATCCTCCCACTCCCCAATTAAGGCTCCAGAGGTCTCCTGGGGCTGCTGACTCCCTCTCCAAATGATCTTTATGGAGAGGAGGGAGGGGGTAGCATGCAGTGAGTGGCTCATTTCCCCCACCTTCTGCAAGGAGGGAGGGAGAGAAGGAAGCTGGAGCTGAGAAATCCCTGGAATATAAATAAACCTTGTGGGTTCAGCAGAGAAACCTCAGTCCAGTGTGCTCCTGTCAGGAGAAAGGGTGGATTAATTCCCCATTGTGCCCATCAGGTCCTCACCCTTTGAATAAACTTCATTTCTTTATCTCAGGTAACAGAGCTTTCCCTGTCAAAACCAACACCCTAATAAATGAGGGAGAACCAAAGAATGGAACCCAACTCTAAGGTTTCTTATACCAGGAAGGGTTTTTTGCCTGCATATTCTCCCTTTGTAGCTGTGATAGGTGAGGTGGAGAGTTCTGAGCAGACAACATTGTAAACCCTTGCAGTCGTGCTAATGCAGGCTATAGAATCTTTCCTTACCTCTGCCCTCTGAGGTGATAGGAAGTATTATTATTCCTGTTAATCAAATGAGTAGACTTAGGCCCAGGTGAGCAAAGCATATTACCTAAGATCACATACCTAGCATGTAGAAATGCCACCACCTGAACCCTGGTTCCCTGGCTCCAGGTCTAATGTTTGTTTGTTTATTTATTTATTTATTTATTTTTGCTTTTTGGAGGGCAATTGGGGTTAAGTGACTTGCCCAAGGTCACACAGTTAGTTTTGTGTGTGTGTGTGTGTGTGTGTGTGTGTGTGTGTGTGTGTGTGTGTGTGTGAAGTGGCTGAGGCTGGATTTGAACTCAGGTCCTCCTGACTCCAGGGCCAGTGCTCTATTCAATGCGCCACCTAGCCTCCCCCAGGTCTAATGTTTTATGAAGAGGGACTGTATGTTGTACTTTTGGGGTACCCCATAGTGGCATGTTGTAGTAGATATCACCCTGGCTCCGGAGTCAGTGAGACCTGGGCTCAAGTCCCATCTGACACATTTTGTCTTTATGACCCTGAAGTCACGTAACCTCTGAGTACCCCAAGCAACTTCTAAGACTCAGTTGCAGAACAGATTCTGATTTGCATTGGTTGAAAGGATTGCTTCATTCAAAGTTCCCTATGACAATGAAATAACAGGTCCGGTTAAAAAAAAAAAAATCAGTTCAGACAGCACTAGGCCCAAAGTAAGGCTTAAGGCATAATGAGTTAGAAATACTTGCAGTACAATTGCTAATGACCAAATCCTTCCCATACCACAAAACACATTTTAAGAAGGACATTGACAAGTGAAGGTTCAACTTGAATAGATTCAGAGGGACCACATTGGTGAAGAGAATGGAGACAATGCTATAGGAAGACTGGTTTGAAAGAGCTAGGGGTATTTATCCTAGAGGGAAGATAAGATCTCTGTCTTCAAATGCGTTAGTGTCTGACTATCCTGTAGAAGAGGGATGGGATTCAGGCTCATAAGATTCAGAACTGGAAGGGACTGTGGCCCACTTGTTCTTCTTGGCCCCAGAAGGCAGAGCAAGGGGTGGAAGTTGCAGAGGCAGGTTTCCACTTAATGTAAGGAAAATCTTTCTAATCATGAGCGCTGTCCCAAAATGAAATGAGATGGCTCTGAATTCAAGTCTTCTGACACCAAGGCAAATGTTCTTTCTCCTTTATCACACTGCTTCCCACTCTCTTCTCCACTTATTGTTACTTGGAGACCCCAAAAAAAGGATTTGAGGAAATTGTCAGGACAGAAAATGTTAACATGTGCCCTTTGTGGCCCTGTCTTGTTTGGGGAGGACAACAAAATTAAATTATTTCCCTTCCCTCCTCTCTCTCTCTCTCTCTCTCTCTCTCTCTCTCTCTCTCTCTCTCTCTCTCTCTCACTCACTCTCCCTCCCTCCCCTCCCCTCTCTCCTGCTGACAGGAGAATTGTCTCTAAATATAACATCCCCTCAAAATGCCTAGGAGGCATCAGGCAGCTCTGGATGCCTGGAAGTACACAGGTGGGGCAGGAGGAGAAGAGGGGACTCTTGTGCAGGCCCTGGATACCCTGACCAAACAGCAACACCCTAACCTTTGCCCTTTTCATGGTTCCTCTGGACATTAGAGACTGGTGCTCTCTCTCATTGCTGCTTCCCTGCCGGTGTTCTCTTCCTCGACCTTCATCCACTGTCCTAGGGGAGGCAAGGGATGCTTCCCACCTGGGTTAGACTGGGCTTGTTTGGCTTTTTGAGTTGATCAAGCACTGGGCAAGAAAGGTGAAAGGTCAGTTGGAAAGTGAGGGCCTGAGGCAGGGGGGTATCAGCGAAGGGGAGCTTCCCCTGGGCTGTTTCTAATTCAGACTAGGACAGGGACATTGCTCACTCTTACCTCACAAGAAGCCCCTGAATCCTGCTTTCCTAGGTTTGTGAACAGTATCCTTTCCTTGTCTGTTTCTAACCATGGGCAGTCCAGGCCCCTGAATCCTGGTTCTCCATTCTCTTTGAGCAGCACAAAGAAGGGCTTCGAGGAAATAGGAAGTCAGGGTGAGAAATGCCAGGGCTGTCAGACTCCAGAATCATTGCTCCTGTGAGATACCTGAGGACCACTGGGGCGTTTAGGTCAATGGAAGAACACAGACTTAGAGCTCGCTGATGTAATGACTAGCTGTGTGCCATTGGGCAAGTCACTGAATCTGTGCCTCAGTTTCCTTATCTGAAAGAGTGAGAATAATAATATCTGCACTATCCACCTAACAGAGTCATTGTGAGAAGCCAATGAGATAGCGTAGGTATTTGTAAAACTTAAAGTACTATATGAATGCCATGTAATGAATAAGTTTCCATACCAGACCTGTGATGTCACTTGGAGGGAGGAAGTAAGCATTTATATAGCACCTACTATATGCTAAGTGCTTTAAATATATTATAGCCTTTGATCTTCACAATAACCCTGGGAGATATAGGTGCTATTTTTATCATTATTTGAGGCAGCCAGAGGTTAAGTGATTTGCCCAAGGTCACACAGCTAGTGAGTACCTGAGGCTGGATTTGAACTCAAGTCTTCTTGACTCTAGGCCCAGTGCTCTATCCACTGCTTTACTTAGCTCCCTCATTAGTATAGGAAAGTATCCATGAGGAAATGCTCTCTACCTCTGTGAAGCCTGCTCTGCAGCTCATAGCATTGTCCAGGGCAGTGGCAGGTTAGGTGACTTAAAAGGGAATCAGAGCCATAACGTGCTGGAGGCTAAATTTGAACTCAGATCTTCCTGGCACTGAAACTGGTTCTCTCTCTTTCTCTCTCCACACCCTTGTGCTCTCTCTCTCAGAGACTGCACAGTATTATCCTGTTTTTCTTATATTTTCAATGGAATTTAGATAAAAATGGTCCTGGGACAAGTCAATATACTGCTATTATTCTTTTATTTATAATAATATTATAAAAATAATATATTTATAATATATAAATAATATAATTTACAATTTATAATTGTGAACTATTGTATAGGTGGATGAAATGACTGCTTTTTGTCCGTTGTTGGGGCAGCCAGCTGCTACAGTAGATAAGGAACTGGGCCTGGAGTCAGGAAGAACTGAGTTCAAATCCAGCATGAGGTCACTGTGTGATCCCGGGCAAGTCACTTAACCTCTGTTTGCCTCAGTTTCCTTATCTGTAAAGTGGAAATAACAATAGCACCTATCTCTCAGGATTGTTGTAAGGATCAAATGAGATAATAATTGCAACGTGCTTAGCATAGTATCTGGTACAGAGTAAGTTCTATATAGCTACTGTCATTATTGATGATGATAAGGATGATATTACATAGTTGTCACCAGAAGGTTGGCCACCAGGTCATGAACTTTTTGGCCCTAGCAATTCATGAAATTATCTACAAATCCTTGGAAGAAGTTGTTCTCTTTATCAGTGAAAGAAGGTCTCCCCATAGATGAAATCACAGCTCTTTAAAGCCTCAAAATAAATATAAAACCTTAGGCTATCAGAGCTGGAAGGGACTCTTAGAGGGCACCTCTAAGCTTCCCCCCCCCCATAAAACTGCCTCAGAAGTTGCCAGTTGTGACTGGCCCTGGGAACATGCAGGAAGCACTATAGTCAGAGTTTGCATTGATTCATTAATACTTTCTGATTTCAGGTGATGGACTAGGTTTAGCTTGGCTTGATTTGAGGGAAGCTTCTGCACCATTGTCTAAGTTCTATAAACACATCCAGCCCTTGAGTTGATTTCCATCTCTTTTGGCAAAGAGATATTGAAATATGTTTCCAGAAGCTCTCTTCTTTCTCACTAAGGATTTGTTGGATCACTCAGGATCACACTCCTTAGTATTTGATAAGGCAACTTTTTCCACTAGGTAATAAATCTAAAAGTACAGTCATCTTTTTCTTGTGAATGACACCCTTGGTGAGAACATTTCAGGTTTTGGTACAATATACCTATTTTGGTCCTTAGGACATTTCTCTCTAATTCTTTAGCTTCTGGAGTGAATTCTAGACTATTTACTTAGCTTGGGCTTAATAAGACCCTTGTTCTTTCTGAAACAGTGGTATCAAACTCAAAAATGGGGACCACTAAACCATTAAAAAAATCCCTATAGACTTAGAAAACCACATATTAATATTTTCTATATTCTATTCTATTTTTATTTATTTTATTAAATATTTCCCAATTACATTTTTATCTGGTTCTGCACTCTTTGTGTTTGACACCTCTTTTCTGGAAGATCCTTAGAAAGGGAGCAGGCACCCTTCTGTATCGACTGTAGATGTTGTGTAATCAGGGATGCAGCAGCTGCTGCCAGTAGCCCTAAGGAGGGAACCCTCCACTCTTCCATTCTTTATTCTCTCTTTGGGCAGGAGAGATAGAAGCAATAAGACTCACTACCTCTGAGCTAAATTGGCCCTCTTTTGGTAGCTGCAGAACCAAGTGTACTGATACAAGGGAGAATGAGTCATGTGGGATGTCTGCATGTCTGAACTGACAGCTCTGGGGAGCCTTGTGTTTCCTTGGTGGTTTCCTTGTGTGTCTGTGTTTTTGTTCCTGTGAGTTTGGTTTGACCCTGGGGAAGTAAATCTCACACACCAGGCTAGAGTTTGAGCTGCCTCTAGTCTTAAGCATAGAAAATACTGACAACTTGGGCAGTGATGACTGTCAGCAAGATCTGGATCCTCAGATAATAACTTCTGAACCTGAACCCAGCTGTCCCTGTTCTGCTCCGACTGCCCATATCAGAGACTGCCAGGATGTTCGGAGACCGTGACCCTAGAGATGGAAGAACGGAATGTGGAATATGGAAGAATGTATTGTGTAGGTGATCAATGTCAGAAGCCAGGATCCTAACCAACTCTGTCTCTTAACTTACCTTACCTTAAAAGGCATTCACCGTTGTGCAGATAAGTGAGTGACCTGGTAGTATAATTACAAGAATTTGGGGAAGTATTCAAGACTTAAATCTATAATGACATCTAGTTGCACAGGAGACTTCCAGTAAAGTCTTTCTGTACACCACTGATGTATATAGCCTTCCAGAGCTCCAGGCTACATCAGTTGAGTACTAACTCTATCATACCTTTAAAAATGGGAAAGGCTTTTTTGCCTGAATCTAGTGATAGACTGTGTATCTATTGTTTGAAGACCACCATAGCCAAGTGTGGAGAGGCCAATGAGATGATTCAGTTTGGGTGTTTTTTTCACCATAGCAACTCACAGCTTGTCTATTTAGTTGCAAGGAGGCTGTGATATACGTCTGTGGAGGGTGTGTCCACACTGGAAAAATAATCAGATCCTTGAAGTGTTGAAGCTATTAGATTCAGGAGGGAGCTCTGGATTACTTAGTTCAGGCTTTAAAAAGGTCCTTCTTCTTCTAGAAAGCCCTTGGCTTGATGGGAGCAATCAATCTTTTGTATTGAAACTAGAAATTAGAATGAGGGAGGCAGCATCTGTTGCTAATAGTCCTAATGAGGGCACCAGTCTCTCTTCCACTCTTGAATATGTCTGGACAGCAATATAGAAGAGGTGAGATCCAGGAACTGGTTGGTAGAAGGGGGAGGAGTCAAGAAATGTTTAATCTCACTGAGGGGGAGGATAATGAATTAAGAAAAGCCCAGAGGATACATGGTTTTGATGTTGTTATGGTGGTTTTTTAGGGAGAAGGGGAATATCATACTTGCTTTTAGACATTCCTTGCACCTAATAATGAGAAATTACATATACAACTTGGTTTATAATTTATAAATAGATTTCAAAGATACTCTCATTTGATCATCACAACTGTTAAGATATAGGTAGTTAAGAAGAGAAAAATGATATTGTCCTTATTTTGCAGGTAGGGAAACTGAGGCTCAGATTGGTCACAGGATTGTAGATTTAGAGCTGGAAGAGCACTCAGGTGCCCTCTAGTCTACCTCCCTCACTTTGAAGGTGAGGAAGCTAAGGTCTGAGTCTCAGTAACTTGCCCAAAGACATACAAGCATGGAATTCAAACTCATGTCTTCTGGCTCCAGACCGAGAGCTCTTTTCATTGGACTCAGCTGAATGGGCTTGTTCAGCCAGATCACTAATACAGTAATAGCTGACGTTTAAATAGCACTTTAAAGTTTGCAAAGTTTTTTACACACATCTCACTTGAGTCAACAGCCCTGTAGGACCTGAAGTAGGTGCTACAGGTATAATCATCCTAATTTTACAAATGGGGATACTGAGGCTGAGAAGTTGTGATCTACTCAAGGTTACCCAGCTAGTAAAATTTCAGAAGTAGAATTTGAACAGAGGTCTTCCTGAGTTCAGTGCCAGTATTCTATCCACTATACCATTCTCTTTTAATAAACAGCAAAACCAGGGCTTTTGCCCTCATCTCCTTGACTCCAGGTCCAGGAGTCTTTCTACTAGAGTCTGATCTTTTCATTGGTCTCTCAGCCTAGGCTTGGGAGGTGGAAGGGAAACTGGAATGTGAATGGTATTTCTTTCCTACCACCTGTTGTTTTGCCTGAGAGAGAAGAGGGGTAGGAGCTGATAATGGGTCAGTCCCCCAACCCTATGGAAGTGGGAGGATGGAGCTAAAATCCAAAGGACAACCCAGTGCTCCCCCTCCTCTCTCTGTCTCTGTCTCTCTGTCTCTGTCTCTGTCTCTCTCTCTGTCTCTGTCTATCTCTCTCTCTCTCTCTCTGTCTGTCTGTCTGTCTGTCTGTCTCTCTGTCTCTCTCTCTGTCTCTCTCTCTGTCTCCCACTAAGCACCTGGGATGTGTTTCATTATGTTTAGTAACTCAGTTCTAATCGATACATGGTCAGCTAACCTTGGAGTTGTCCTTGACTCATAACTTTTCCTCTGCAACCTTACCTGACCAAGACAGAGACTACAATAATAGCTCCAGGGCCATCCAAAGCTCTTCAGTGGCTTCTTACCACCTATTGAAAAGCACCTCAAGTCCCAAAGCTGACATTTAAGGTTTCTTGCCAGTTTCCCACCTTGCCAGCCTTATAATAACAGCAATTCACTATTTTGCAGCATTTTAAGGTTTATGAGTCATTTTCTTCCCAAGATCCCCATTTTACATAAATAAAATTGAGGCTCAGTCAGGTGCCTATGGACCCTATTCTCCAGAATCTAGTGTTCTTCCTACCATCTGTTTCCTGTGTGGTGCTACACCCCTTCATGTACCCTGTGCACCAGCCAAACTAGACCCTCCATTCCCCTCTGCCCACATGCCTCTTGTTTTCCCACCTCTATACCTTTGCTTGTGCTGTTGCCCCATCCTTAGATTGACTTCTCTCCCAATTACCACCCCTTGAAATCGTCTCCATTCATTCAAGTACTGCCTAAATGTTACTTCTTCCAGGAAGCCTAATGCTGTTATAACCATTCTACTCTATACTTATTTTATGGTTATTGCAGGTTTGTGTATAAATCATGACCTCTCTGCAAGACCTTGAGGTCAGGGGACTCATTATTTCCCCAGTGATTAGCACAGTGTCTGGCACATAGTAGCTCTTCGTATGTGTTTGTTAAATTGAATTGAAAAAGGTTGAGTGCTGTTTCTACAAAAGACAGCTGGACTTGAGGTTAGGAGATCTGGATTCAAATTCTGATTCTATCACTTAATAGCTGTGTGCCTTTGAGGGAGTCATTTCACTTCTCTGAATTTCAGTCTCTTTATCTATAAAAATGGGGTTAATAATACTTTCATTCAAGAGCTGTTGTGAGGGAAGTGTTTTTAAAATATTAATTCGCCACAGAAATGTGACTTATCATTTGTCTTTGTGTCTTTCCCCAAAGCATAGGGTTCTCCATAGAACAAACAATTAATGTTTTTTGAATGAATAACTTAAGTTTAAAATGGTCACTTCAGTTTTGACCAAGGTAAAAACCAAATTTCTCTTTTAACGCTTCAGCACTAGCCATGTTATCATGAGCAAGCCACTTCCTTCTGTAAGCCTCAGTTTCCTCTTTTGTAAAATGGGGATGATACCACAGTACTAAGCCCAATGATGGTTAAGAAGTAAGTATACTGCCCACATTAAAGAATTATAGAAACGAGAGTTGTGTGAATAGCATGAGTTTTCTCTCAGTGCACTGAGAGGGAAGATGAAGCATTCTTAGGTGTCAGTAGCCCTGTCCCTCCTTTGAGGGGGAGGCTCCTGGAGCCCTTAGTACAGGCTATAAATGGCTTCTGGTTTGTTCTTTCCTTCAGAAAATGAACCTCCCTCCCCTTTGGTTTCTGGGATCATCGACTACAACATGCCCCTCACCTCGACATACCTGAAGCAGATGAAGCTACGGGTAATGAATTCCCAGGAGCAGGTGAGTTGCCATCTTCAGGGAGGGTTGGTTAGAGAACATTAGGCAGGAATGTCTCCCTTCCCTGGACCTGCCAGGTACATTGTATCACCCTATCAGAGACAAAAGACCAAGGCCTGTGAAAACTGACTGAAAATCGAAGAGGTTTCTAGTCTGTTATCTTAGAACGGCAGTCAAAGCTGAAAGATGGAAGAAGGCAAGGGACTAATGTATTTCTAGTTAACTGGTCTGCTGGGCAGAACTCCTTGATGATCAGGAGAATGACTTCAGTGAAATCCATGGAGCTCATATTCCCACCCACCTCCACACACCTTCTCAGACAATTACTAATAAGAAGGGATCGGGAAGCTAGAATTTGAGTATCCAGTTTGCCTTTTAAAAAGTGTCAGAGTTGAGGGGGACCTTAGAACATAGAATGTGAAACCTGGAAGGAACATTAGAATGTAGAACATTAGAGCTAGTAGGAACCTTAGAAATCATAGGATTATAGCTGCAAAGGACCCCAGAAGCCTTCTTATTGCACCCTCCCATTTTATAGAGGAGGAAATTTGCTCAAGGCCACACAGCTAGCAAGTGGAAAACTGCCCAGTGCACAAAAAAGTGCACAAACATGCCCAGGCACCTGGTGTTTTTTTCCACTAAACAGTAGGTAGAGCACAGGACCTGGAGTGAAGAAGACCTGAGTTCAAATCCAGCCTCAGACACTTACTAGCTGGGTGACCCTGGACAAGCCACTTAACTGCTTTCTGCCTCAGTTTCCTCATCTGTAAAATAGGGAAAACAATAGCAATTAGCTCAGGGGATTGTTGTAAGGATCAAAAGAGATGATATTTGTAAAGTACTTTGCAAATCTTAAAATGCTATATAAATGCTAGCTATTATTAAATCATAATTCTGTTTTATAACAGTAATAATAAAAACTCACATTGCTATAATGCTTTACACCTTAAAAGCACTGTTCCCACAGCCAACCGGTGAGGTTGTAAATGTATTATTATACCCATTTTATAGATAAGGAAACTATAACTTTGAAGAGTGAAGTGAATTTCCCACTGATTAAACAATTCATAAATGTTAGAGGCAGGATTCAAACCTTGGTCTTCTGACTCCAGGCACAGTATTCTTTCCATTACCTGTCACTGTCTTATTGATCTGAGACAGAAGGAAAGATAGAGTAGAATCAGGGAGTCAGGAGAAGTATGTTCTACTCTAGAGGTTTACGTCTGGGAGAGTGAACATCAGACGATGGCTTGATAATATTCTAGGGACCCCAAGCTGTCCAAGCCTCCCCAGCTGTGGTTTATTCAGGGCTTTTCAGGGCACCCTGGAAACAGGCTATAAAAAGAAAAAAAAAGAAAAAGCACACACACTTTACTATGTATTCACAAAGCCAACCCTGACGGCTTGGTTCTCCTGTTCAGCAGGGTGCAAGGGGGACGGGGTGCATCTTGTTCTTAGGTTTTTTTCACTATGCCCAGGCCCATCATAGGAAAATAACCATGTCTTGCATTTTAAAGTATGCTTACATCCATTTTCTCAGTTGCTTCTCAACAGCTCTATGACAGACCAAGGAGACAGAGATTACTATCACTGCCACTTTATAGATGGGGAAACTGAGGCTCCATGGTGGTCATGTGATTTGTTTGTGGTCACAAAGCTAAGAAGTATAGCTAGTGTCAGAACAAGGACTTGAACCCAGGGCTCCTGATCCCAAGTTCAGCATTCTTTCTACCTATTTCATTCACAGCTGGGAAGAATCTTAGAATATGGAACATAAAAGGTCAAGGCTCAAAGGAGCTTTAGAACATAGAATGTAAGAGGGAGAAGGAACCCTAGAGGTTATTGAGTCTAACGTTTTTTAGTTGACAAAGGAGAAGACTGATTCCCAGAAAAGGAAAGGGACTTGGAAATTCAGTTTTAGGTTTGGTACTAGCAATAAGGTCTTTTGACTCTGAATCTCAGTGTTTCTCTTTTCTTTTAAAACACACACAACACATGTGCGCACACACATGCACACACAGATTTTATTGACATCTTTTGACTTTATTTCACATAATATACAAGTTGCCCATCACTCCTCACACACACACACACACACACACACATTCCAGGTTGAACAATCGCTTGTGACAAAGATCCAGGATTCTTTCCAAACTCTTTGCTGCCTCCTAGAATGATGTCTTGATCCATATTTGGTCCAGGTTGTACTCAGATGCCTTTTGAGACCCTTTCCAGCTTTGAGATTCCATGATTCTGTAATCTCAGTGTTCATTATTCCCTATGCATGTGCAGGGGACAGACTATAACATTTTCAATACAGAAAATACAAGATTGGCTCCCAGTCCCAAACCCATAGATAGTAACTAATCGTTTCAGGTTTGGGAGGGACCTAAAGTCCAGTCCATACTTGAAGAAGAAGAAGGATTCTCATTCCAACATCCCTGATGAATGGTCATCTAGCTTTTGTCTGAAGTCTTTCAATGAGGGGGAACCCACTCCTCCCTGAAGTGGCCCAGACCACTAATAGCCCCCTCTGACCATTAGGAAGCTCTTTTTTGAGAGTCTAAATTTGCTTTTTGGCAGCTTCTACCCATTACTTCTAGTGCTGTTCTTTGGGGCCAAACAGAATGAGTCTGTTACATCACTTAACAGTCCATCAGATATTTGAACAGAGCTGTTGTGTCTTCCCCCTACTCCAGTCTTCTCTTCTCCCAGTTAAATATCACCAATTCCTTCATCTGATCCTCATTCAGCACGGACTCAGGACCATTGCACCACATTTTTCTTCTACCCTACCCACTGAAAAGTGAGGAAGTGGAATCAGAACCCCTAGAAGACAGGGCACTCCTTCCCCTTACTCTCTTCTTGCCTCCCTCAAGTGTCCTACCTACATGTAAGCCAAGGTCACCTTGTAAAAGCCCAGCTTAGATAGAATAAGCGATTCCTTTGGGAAATTAAATCCAAGATGTAAATGGAGAAGGATCACTACTATTTTTATTGTTATTATGACTCAGATTTATGTAATGCTTTGTAGTTTCCCCTTTCCTCACTGCCAGTCCTAAAGGACTGTACCTAAAAATCTATGGTACAGTGGAAAGAAAATTGGACTGGAGATGGGAATGTTTGGCCTGATTAGTCTACTCTGCCATTGAGTCCAAGGACAAGTCACTTCCCTTTTATGAGTTATGATTTTCACCTCTGGAAAAGAAAGCACTTATTTTATAATGAGGAGAAATGGTTTAAATCTCAACACTGATCTTTACTAGATTTATGATTTACTTGTAGATCCTTTCTTGAGGCTGAGGTCTCAAGTTTCCTCATCTGTAAAATGGGGTTGATAATAATACTTACCAGTACCCACCTCAGTTTCACTAGGGGTACCTGAGGGAAGTACTTTATAAACCTTAAAGTGCTATAGAAATGTGAGGTGTGAAATTAATTCCAACTCTGAATTTCTGTGATTCTGGAGGCAAGGAGCTCTTCTCCACTGGGGCTATCTTCACAAGGTCTGGAAAGCTTGGTTAGCTAAAATGAGGAAGAGACATTTGATTTCATGATCATCACACGTGCAGCATGGAATTCCATCCCTGCCTCCCCACAGCTCAAATACATGCAAACACCTCACAATATGAGCTATTCAGGCTTCCCAATCAGCGTTGCAGGAGAGACAGGCCGTACTTCAGTACACTTCCTTGGTCTCATTAAAGTGAGTGCTCCTTCCAGCAGGGCAGCTCCTGTTTTATCCTGTAGCTTTCTTGATTATTTTTCTAGAAATCCTCCATACTGAATCCACCTAATTAGGGGCCCCTTGCCTTGATTCTTTGATTCATAGTTAGCAGTACAACACTGGGGTCACCCATCATTATACAGATAATAAGCCTTATTTATAAATCACTTTCAAGTTTGCAAAGTTATCTTCTACTTGTCTTCCATTCTTCCTCAATCTATTTTGTTAGGTCAGTTTCCTTCCGACCACTAAATATGGACATCCCCTAAGGGCCTTTGCTTTGAGTCCTCTTCACTTCCTATCCTTTTTCTCAGTGATCTCATCAGTTCTCTTGGGGTCAAAAATCAGCATTATGCAAACGCAACTCAAATCTATATGTCCAGCCCTAATTTTCTCTCATGAATGCCAGTCCTGCTTGCTAAATATCTCCATTTGAATGTTAAGTATGTCAAACTCAACATGGCAAAAACAGAACTCATTCAATTTCCTAAACCTATTTCTCCTTCAAACTTGACAGTTCCTGTGAATGGCATTATCATCCTTCCACTCACCCAAGCTCACACACAGACTTGGCACTATCCTTGACTCCTCCTTATCTTTCAACCCCCATACTTAATCAGTTGCCAAGTCTTATTCCTGTCTGTATTGACATCCCTCACTCTTGTTCCTTTCTTTTCACTCACATAACCTGTATGGTAGTTTAGACCTTTATTACCCCTTGCCCAGACTACTGCAACAGCTTCCTATTTGATTGACCTACCCCTAGTCTTCCCCCTCTACAATTTATTCTCCCCACAACTGCCAGATCAGTATTCCTAGAACTTAGGACTGACCATGTCATCACCCTATTCAAAACTCTTTGTTCCTCTGACATCACTAGGACAAAGTACAAAATCCTCAGCCTGGCATTTAAATTTGTCCACAATGTGACACTTGCCTACATTTACAATTCTATTTCATATGACTAAGCTTCATATACCTTCTTCCAGTCAAACTGGACTGTTATCTATTCTCAAAATGAAACATTAGATTCAGGGGCGGCCAGGTAGCACAGCAAGTAAGAGCACCGGCTCCAGTGTTGAGAAGACCTGGAGATCGAATCCCGGGCTCAGACACTTAGCACCCACCCAGAAACACCTGGCCGTGTAACCTTGAGCAAGTTACTTAACCCCGATTGCTTAGGGGCGGCCAGGTGGCTCAGCGAGTAAGAGCACTGGCTCCAGTGTCAGGATGACCTGGATCAAATCCGGGCTCAGATACTCAGCACCACACCCAGAAATAATAACTGGCCGTGTAACCTTGAGCAAGTTACTTAACCCCAATTGCTTTAAAAAAAAAAAAAAAAGAAGAAACATTAGATTCCCTGCCTCAATGCAGGAAAGTGACACATGACCACCCTTGTCTGGAATGTGCCTTCTTTTCACCTCAGTCTCTTGAATATCTAACTTTCACCAAATTACAACTCAACTTCATTGTTCAGCTGTTTTTCAGTTGTGTCCAACTCTTCATGACCCCATGTAGGGTTTTCTTCAAAAAGATACTACAGTGATTTGCCATTTCCTTCTCCAGTTCATTTTTACAAATGAGAAACTGAGGCAAACAGGGTTAAGTGACTGACTCAGGGTCACACAACTTGTAAGTGTCTGAAGTCAGATTTGAATCCAGGTCTTCCTGATTCCAAACCTGGCACTCTAACCACATAGCTGCCTGTAATTCAAGAGCTACCTCCCAAATGATCCCTTTCCTAATTTCTCCCCCTCCCCCCACCAGTTGTGAGTATTCTGTTCCTCTTAGAATTCTTGCATTATTTTGCTTATACTTTATATCTGCTTTCTTGTCCATATAGTCTTATCTCCCAGTGGAATGGAAGCTCCCTGAGAGCAGAGAGAGTTTCATCTTGTTTTTGTCCCTCTGGTACTTAGCAGGGGTACTGCCTTGTACAACTAGACACTTAGTAGATGTCTTATTGGCTTGAATCCTCAAAATAATCCTGTGAGATAGGTGCTATGAGTATTATTATTCCTGTGTAACAGATGAGGAAACTAAGGCTCAGAGAGGTTAAATCACCTATCCAGGTTCACATAATGTCAGAGACAGGATCTTAACCCTGGACTTCTGGAATTCCAGTCTGGTTCCCTATTCACCACACTGCACTACCTTTCCACTATCTTTCACTTTCTCTGCATGACCCACTCACTTCATTTTCCTGCCATAAATGTCCTTCACACAAATAGGTTATCATTGGTAATATGCTACATCCTGCTTGTGCCAGCCATGTGTCTTTCCATTAATTTTTGGATCACCTGCCATTATGATTCTCCTGAGTTCTTGGATTTATAGCCATAGTGCATCCCTAGGACAAAAATATACAATATAAAACACTTGGTAGCCCATGTACTAGAATTGTGACCACTGAGAAGTAGTGTTAGGGCATTCCCAAGAAATCCCTCTGTATCTGGGGGCAAAGGAAGGAGCCAACACCAGGGAAACTTGGAATGCACCCATTCCTTTCAAAGCAGCTATTGAAATCTGGTTGGATGGTTCATTCATTCAACATTAAAGTACCGTTTCCTGCCAAGTACTGTGCTAGACCCTGATTGGTCAGCCTGTTCAGTGACAAGGGATTTATGGATAATTTGATCTAGTCACCTTCTTTTACACATAAGAAGACTGGGGACCAAGAAGAGATTTGCCTCACTCACACACAGAGTGGTAGCATTGGACTTTAACCCAGGTCCTCTAGCTATCAGGAGATAGGGTTCTCAATATGTTTCTTTAAGTCTTTTAGAATCTCTTATAATATTAGGTAGAACTAGAAAGGAGAGATGATCTAGTATGGGGAAGGGGAAGGGGAAAAGAGACAAGCATTTATTAAGCACCTACTATGTGTTAGGCTGTGCTAATAAGCACTTTACAAATATCTCATTTGATCTTTATAACAACCCTGAGAGGTAGGTGCTGTTATTATCCTCATTTTACAGTTGGGGAAACTGAGGCAGATCGTGTCTTAAGTGACTTGCCCAGGGTTCACAGAGCTAATAAGTATCTGAGTTAAGATTTAAATTCATGTCTTCCTAACTAGGATAGAGCCCAGAGTTCTATCCATTGCACCACATAGATGCCTCCTAATTTTAAAAGTAGGGAAACAAACCAAGGAAGAAGCTTGTCCAAAGGCATCTAGTATAGTTAGTGACATAGTCAGCACTGAGTGTAAAGTTGTTCCTACTGTGTCCTGCTGCATAGGAGGTCACTTGCACCCACAGGCCAGGCATTTGAGAAACCATTCAGTGCAGTAGATAATGTGGTGGGTCTGGAGTCAGAGGCCATCGCTTCAAACCCTAAATCTGCTAGCTACTCACTGGATGACCTTGGGCAAATGCCTTCTCTACTCTGAGCCTTGGTTTCCTCATATATAAAAAGAGGAGGTTAGAAGTAGAGATGTCTCTAAGATCAGATCCAATTCTAGATTTGAACTCAAGAAGATGAGTCTTCCTGACTCCAGGTCACCTAGTTGCTCCTAAAGTTTGTATGTTATACTTACTTATGATATTTGTAGATATGAGAGAGGATATGGAACACCTGGAAAGTGAAACGGATCTGACAGCTGCCAGAATCAAATGTGAAACTAAGCAGTGTTTATTTTTTTGAAGTCTCACAATTAAACCAACCACCTACAAATTGAAAAAAAATCCACTCAAATGTACATGTACATATACATTTTTTCATTTACACATCTGAGAGCTCTATATTAAGACTAGAAAAGAAACTTTAAAAAAACTTTTGGTTTGATCAAACAATGTATGAACTGTGGAGGCTCATCCTAGGATAAAACAAGTCTAAAGTTACTTTCAATCCAGTTGTGTCTTGTGAATTGTTGTTGTTGTTAAGTTGTTTCAGTTGTATCTGACTCTCTGTGACTCCATTTTGGGGTTTTCTTGGCAAAGAGACAGGAGCAGTTTGCCATTTCCTTCTCCAGCTCATTTTATAGAAGAGAAAACTGAGGCAAACAGGGTTAAGTGACTTGCCCAGGGTCACACAGCTAGTTGTGTCTGAGGAAGGATTTGAACTCAGGTCTTCCTGATTCTGTCCAAGCTCTATCTACTGTACCACCCCGGGATATTTGTATTTTTCTATTAAAATGTTACAGGATGTCTCAGAGAAAGAAGTTGGATCTATGATTTCATTGGTATAGAGGATTCCCTCTGCCATTTCGGAATGGCACCTTCTCTGCAATTTATAGTCTTCGTTGCCTGGAGCACTGAGAAATTAAGTGAGGATTGCCCAGGGTCATACAACTTGGATGAGCTTAGTCTTGAACCCAGACTGGCTCCAAGGCCAGCTCCTTTATCCACTATGCCATGCCACCCATTAGGGTGTTCCAATACAATAAAATTTTTTAGGCTAAGAAAATGCCGGCTGTTCTGGTGCAGCCAGAAGGTACTGTTTCTCCACAGCTAGCTTTTCTTATTTACCAGTGAATTCTTTGTAATTGAAGCCTCACAAGGTTTTGAATCTGTTCTTGGCTCTGCCACTGATTCCAGCCACACAATCTTGAACAAGTCACTTTACTTCCTTGCCTTGATTATTTCATATAGAAAATGAGTTGGAAGTTTATCTCTAGCTTTATAAAACACCAGAACTGAAAATTAGCTTAGAACATTGACACAAGGGCTGAAGGAATGTTAGATCATAGAATATACAGTGTTAGAGCTGTCCAGCACTTTAAGCAACCCATCAAGTCCCTCGTTTTTACATATGGGGAAACTGAGGTAAGAAAGACAAAAATGACTTGCCTGTCTGGAATCTGAAAGAAAAATTTGAGCAGGACTTCAAAACCTTAAGGTAAGAAGCACATATCAACATAAGATGCTGCTGTTTTTATTTTTTTTTTAAAGTTTTTAAGAGATGCTAGATTTGGAAAATAGCTATTAGTTGCCAAAGGGAGAAATTTAAAAGCAGTGTTACATGTGAGTTGGGTATTTGGAAACTTCTAAATCGTCAAGGGCAGTTTTCCAACACTGGCAAAATAAATATCTTGTTGCAACTAATTTTAAAAATGCACCAGGATCAGAAGAAAAAAATTGGGAGGGGGGAGCTATGATCAGACCATTAAATTCCAAATTAGATAATGTTTACATTTTAGTTATTTCTGTGTGTCTTTCCCTCCCTTCCCCCATCTTTCTAATCCCACCCAAGATTATGAGTTTCTTGAAGTAACCATTGCTCCTCCATTCCTGATCACATCTTTTTGTACTAAAAAAATCAAGTTATTTCATTGATACTGGTCTTCCTACTGACATCAAGCATAGAACACAAGAATGTCAGAATTGGAAGAACCTTGGAAATCAGGTAGTTCTATCTCCTCATGTAACACATGGGGAACTTGAGGTCCAGAGGAGGCAAATGACCTTCTCAGAATCACACAGCTCATTAGTGGCAAAAGCTCAGCCAAGACCCAGGTCCCTTGACTCCACATCTATGGGTTTTCCAGGACTGTCTCTCCTTTATGGCCAAACCAGATTTATAGCAATAGTACCACCTAACAAAGAGTTCTCATATCCACTATCTCACTTGTTTTCCCAGAAACAACCCTGAGAGGAAGGTTGTATAAATACTATTTTGTAAAAGGGGAAACTGAGGCCCAGTGTCTGGGAAGTGACTTGCTCAAGGTCCCATAGTGAGTTAATATCAGAGTTAGGGTTTGAAGCCAGGACTCCTGGCTCTTGGCCATTGCATCATTCTCTTTCCTCAGTTTTTACTTGGTTTCCTTTACTTATAATTGACTTAATTCTATAAATATATGCAGTCATCAATTTGGAATGGGATGGGATAGAACCTTAGAATTCAACTAATCCTATCCTTTTATAGATGAGAGAACTGAGGCCCAGAGAAGGTAAGGGCCTACTAATTAGCAGAGCTGAGATTTGAACCCAAGCCCTCTGTCTCCAAATCCTCTGCACCTCTTGGGCTATTTCTTACAAGCTAGAGCTTACCCCAGCTGCCTCCTATCCATCTGGTTCCCATCATTGGGATCTTTTACTTTTTACAGCATGGTGGATCAGTGGGTAGAGCACCAAAGCTGGAGTCAGGAAGACTTATCTCCCTGAGTTAAAATCCAGCCTCATACACTCACTTGTGTGACCCTGGGCAAGTCACCTAACCCTATTTGCCTCAGTATCTCACCTGTAAAATGAGCTGAAGAAGGAAATGGCAAACCACTATAGTATTTCTGCCGAGAAAACCCCAAAACGGGCAAAGAGTCTGACATGACTGAAACGACTGAACAACAGTCTTTCCAGCACTTAGCTTCATCTAAGGAAAGCCATCCAAACAATTCAATCTTCTTCCATTAGGAGCTCCGTGGTTCGTCTGGGTCTTAATTCCTGTGTGTTAATGTCCTGTTAATGGTCTTAATTTTCCCTTAACAAAGTGTGAAAGCAGGCGGGACTCATTGTTTAAATATGTGGGATGGAGGCTATCTCTTTAACCCACTGACCTTTAGCTCTTGGGTTTTTCTTTGGGATCTGAGTTTTCTTGAGTCCCACTTTTGGAGAGGAGAGAGGCAGGAGTGGGGTGAGGCTATACACAGAAGAAAGGGAATCTGAGCCCTTTCCCGCATCCTGTTCTCTCTCCCTCCCTTCTCTTTCAGTCTTTTGTCAGGGGGCCACCTTGGCTTGTTCGGCTTCTAACCTTAGTCCCCTCTGATGCCTCCTCCTCCCACCTCCCCCACATCCATTCTCTCTCAGATAATCCTGTTGATTCTGTCTCTTCACTACCACTCCCATCTGTCCCCTGGTAACACCATAGAATCCTAAAATGTCATGAGTTGGAAGGGACCTTAGACATAACCTAGTTTAACTCCCTCTCTTTTTCCAGAAAAGGAAACTGAGGCACTATGAGGGGGAACGTAAGGGGTAGGAGATTTTCTTAACATCCAACAGAGCCAATACTGAAACTGTTGGCTGCAAGACTCTTTCCGCGAAACCATCTCTCCTTTGCATCCTTGTTGTCATCATCCTATTTTAAGTCCTAGAGAAGCATAGCCTCCCCTAATCTTTCTTTCAACCTCTCCTGTCTATGATGCCAGATTAAGGAACAACTCTAATCGTATCATTCTTCTATTCAGAAACTTACAGCAGCTCCCAACTATCTACAAGACAAACTCTTCGCCCAGAGTACAAAGTCTTTCCTGTAGCTTTCCAGCCTTATTTCCATTTGAGAAGTATCATCCTATAGTGGAGAGAGTACTGGGGTCAGGAAGACTTCAAGTTCTACTTCAGAAACTTACATATTTCCTAACTCTGGACAAGTCACTTAAATCTCATCCTCAGTTTCCTCATCTGTAAAATGAAGGGGTTGGACTAGTTATCCAATTCCACCTGTTCAAAATAGACCAGTCATGTTCCTGAGTCAGTCTATGTTCTCCCTCCCCTAATGCTTTTGTTCCCTATGCTCTTGATCTTTCCCCACCCTTGCTACCAGTGGCTACATGGTGAGGTCCTACTCATCATTTGAGGCCCAATGTCAAAGACTATCTGCTCCAGGAAACCTTTTTTATCACCTCCAGAAGGAAAGGATCTCCCCCTTGCACGCTTATTCACCTTACACACTTGTCTTATTCTATTTTGTGTATTCTTCTGTGTTTGTATAGCCTGTAAGCAAGCTCCTTAAGAGCTTTCCCAGCACAAAAATAGCACTTTCACACAGTAGGTGCATAATCAATGTTTTAATTTACTTGACGTGGCCTTGATCTGGTATGGATCTGAAGTTAATTTTTCTGGTGGAGAAGTGGGATAAACTGGTTTGGAGAGACAGTGAAGTACACTGGACTGCCATAGCAGCTGCATGGCCTCAGGCAAAGCACTTGATTTTTCCTGAGCCTCAGTCTTCCCATCTGTAAAATGTATGTGATAATACTTATACTTCCTACCTCAGGAGTTTTTGTGAGGAAAGTTTTTTACAAACTTTGAAGGACCAGAGAAATGTGTTAGTGAAAACAGAGCTGTTTTCCCCAGTTCTGTAATCAGATACAAGTGGATTTGGAGGTTCATTTTTATCTATGGTGAATGTACCTCTTTCTCTCTTTTGCTTTTGCGGGCTATGTGTGCACGCCACTCTGCTAAGTGCTAGACCATAGAAGAACACAGGGAAGAAGAGCTGTTATGCTTGGCATTGGTCCAGAAATCCTCTGGCCTAAGCCCCACACTCTTGCCTGCCTACCAGCTGCAGCTGCAGTCCTCAAGAGTCCAGGAAAGTGGTTGAGAGCACTCAAGGCCAGCAGTACTAGGCCTAACCCTGCCCAAAGTCACCCTCCCAGACTTACAGCCATACACTGTTAGTGCTGTAGGAGACTTTAGACAACATAGTGAATGTCTTCAGTTGACAGTTAAGGAAACTGAGGATCAGAGTGGAGAAATCATTTCCCCAAGGCCATATAACTCATAAGAAGTAGAATTGGGATTTCACTCAGGTTTTTCTGATTTCCCTCCTGGTGTTCTTTTCATTACATTAAGTTGCTTGTAGATTTTTGTAGGGTAAAAGAATTGGACCATTTCTGATGCTTTAAACCAGTTGTTTCAAACTCAGATACAGACAGATCCCTGAGGGCCAAATATTGACTTAGAAAACATAAAATTAAAATTATCTGTGTTGTATTGTACTTTTATTTATTCTGTTAAATATTTCCCAATTACATTTTAATCTGGATGTGGAGGGGGATTGGGCTGGGACTCGAATTTGAGGTCTCTGCTTTAAACTATCACTTTCCCTTACCTGCTGCAGCCAAGAACTTTCTCTGTCTAGTTCCCTCCTTCTAGCCTTAACTGTTCAATGAAATCAGATGGAAAAAAGATAATAAAAACAAAGAAACCACAATTGATATTCTCTTTCTTGTGATCTGTTCTAATGAGTTATAGAGCTGAGAAGGGTCTGTCTTGCAGCAGAATCAGACTCTCAGAGCTGAGTGGGAAATGAGAGACATTTCGCTTAACCCTTACCTTGAACAAGTTTTCAAATATAGCTTCCTCTCAGGAGACTTCTATTGATGGGGAACTCACTACATCTTAAGCAAATTTTATTTTATTTTATTTTTTGGTCTGCATTCTCTCCCTCCTACCTCCCTTCTCGCCTCTCCCACCCCACTCCCTCCAAATTGTGGAACAAGAAAAATAAAAATCTTTGCTACAAACATGTCTTGTCAAGCAAAACAAATTCCTGCTTTGGCCATGTCCAAAATATATGTCTCAATCTGCATGCTGAGTCCAACACCTTTCTGCTGTGAAAAACATAGCATATTGTATCATCAGTCCTCTCTAGAATTGTAATTAGTCGTTGTGTTAATCAGAGGAACTTGTCCATTTCAAGGTAGCTTATTTCTATTTACAAATAATTTTATATGGAGACTAAAGGAAATAGTTTCTTCCCCATGCTCTAGGCCTCAGATCCTTTTCCTTTGTGGGTTTTTGCTGTTTCAGCTTATTTCTTTTACTTCAATCTCAGCCCTACACATCTTTTTGTTTGTTTGTTTTTTGCTTTTTGGAGGGCAATTAGGGTTAAGTGACTTGCCCAAGGTCACACGGCTAGTATTTGTGTTAAGTGTCTGAGGCCACATTTGAACTCAGGTCCTCCTGACTCCAAGGCCGGTGCTCTATTCACTCCGCCACCTAGCTGCCCCAGAGCCCTACGCATCTTCAAAGGGAGTGCCCAAAAAAACCTATTGACCAAAAAGGAAAACAAGAAAATAACTGAAGGATTAGAGTGGTAGCTCAATGTAATACAAAAGGCATTAGCTTTGGAATCAGGTCTGAGTTCAAGATCTAGTTCTACTACATAATAGCTAACTAACTTCAGGCAAGTCACAGGGTGTTATGGGCCTCAGTTTCCTCATCTATAAAATAGGGTTAATAATAATCACCCTACAACTTAAAAAGTAGGCCTGAGGAAAATACTTTTGAAACTGCAAAACATTTTAGAAATATAACAGTGTAATAATGACAATAGTCATTATTATTGATGCTGATACTTTAATGAATTTGTGATTTCATTGATGTGTGACCTTCTACCACCCATACAGATCAAAGCCTTTCTGTGCCTTCCCATATGTCCTTTGCTATTCTTGCCTCTCTGTCTTTCTATAAATCCTTCAGAAAGGATCTGTCCAATGCCCGGGAGGCCTTACTCTGGGCTTTAATTATTTAACTTTTTAAGATAATGATATGTCTCATTGAAATTCTACATAAACACTATCTTGAGCTATGCATTACCCCATTTTGATTTTATAATTTTGTAAAAAAAAAAAAAAAGTGTATCAGCTGCTATTCAGTGACTAAAAGGATTGCATTTTGTAATCCTAGAAGTAAAATCATCCAAAGAGATTCTCTCTCTCTCCCCCTCTCACAGACACACACACACACACACACACACACACACACACACACACACACACAGCAATTTTGACATGACCCTCTCTGCCAGAAATCTAATGGAGATAGCCTGAGGAGACCATGCCAGAGACTTCCTGCATTTATCCATTGGTCTGAAAAGGTGACCAGAAACTATTGCATACAAAGTGCATATGGAATGGGTTCTCTGTATTTTTTTTCTTTTTGGAAGGGGGAGGGCAGGGCAATTGGGACTAAGTGACTTGCCCAAGGTCACACAGCTAGTACATATTAAGTGTCTGAGGCCACATTTGAACTCAGGTCCTTTGACTCCAGGGCCACTGCTCTATTCACTGTGCCACCTAGCCTCCCCAGAATTATTGTCTAGAAGGGGAGATCATGGGGAAGGGCATGAGAATAAGCATTTACATAGCACCTACTGGGCAGCACACAGTGGATAGAGTGCTGGGCCTGGAGTCAGGAACATCTGAGTTCAAAGGTGGCCTCAGACATTTGCTAGCTGTGTGACCCTGGGCAAGTCACTTACACCTGTTTACCTCAGTTTCCTTATCTGTAAAAGAAGCTGGAAAAGGAAAGAGCAAACCACTCTAGTATCTTTGTCGAGAAAACCCTAGATGGGGTCACAAAGAGTTAGACATGACTGAAACAACTGAACAACAACAAGAAATAGAATCTATTATGTATCAGGTACCATGTTAATTACTTTTTTAAAAATATAGCATTTAATTCTTTATTTAATTTAATTCAACAGCCCTTCAAGGTGGGTGCTTTTATTATCACCATTTTACAGTTGAGGAAACTGAGGCAACCAGGGGTTAAGTGATTTGCCCACAGTCACACAGCTAGTAAATATTTGAGTCCAGATTTCAGTGTTCTTCCTGACCCAGGCCCAGTGCTTAGTCCACTACGCCACCTAGCTGCTACATACACAGATAATTTTAATGCAAAATAGATGGTCAAAAAGAGCCATTTGAGGTGAGGTGGGGGAGGGGGGTGTATCAGGAAGGCTTTCTAAGGAAGGAAAACTCGGGAAGCTTACTGAGAATAGTTTCATTTGATATGAGTGTAGAGGAGAGGAGGGTGACAGGTTGGAGAAATCATAGATGACCAAGAAGGCCAAGCTGAGGAACCAGTAAGGGTTTATGAGCAGGGAATTGATGTGATCAGATCTATGCATTAGGAAAATTCATTCAGGATCTATGGAGGGTGATTTAGTTGGAAGAAAACTGGAGGCAGTCAAGAGAACCTGAGTTCAAATTCAGCTGCAGACACTTGACACACTTATTAGCCTGTGACCTTGGGCAAGTGATTTAACCCCAATTGCCCTGCCTTCCCCCCTCCATAAAGTGAAAAAAGAAAACGAAAACTGGAGGCAGGGGAATCTGGAGGATATGAGGCTTTTGCATTAGTCCAGGCAATGATGGTCTGTATGCTGAAACTGATGATCAGGTTTAGTAGTTTTGATTATTCTGCTAATTTGCCATCTCTCCCCGTCCCCAGCAACAGTCCCCTCCCTGAGCTCTGGCTGTTCTCCCATGGCTTAGCTCAGGGAGATCCATAAGACACTCCTAGAAATTTAGGGAAGCTGGCTTTCTGTATGAGAACTTTGCAAACCCCATGACCTCTCTGGCTCAAAGGTGGGTGCCTATGAAAAGACTGTGTTATGTTGTAGAAAGAGCACCAGACTTCAAATCAGACAACTTGGGCAAGTTACTTCTGAGTGTCAGGTTTATTTTTTACCTTATAAAATGGGGATAATAAAACAACATGGTTGTAAAGAAAGCACTTTGTAAACCTGAAGGACTATAAAAGTAGGAGCTATTATTATACACAGTACATGTTAGATTTCATTCAACAAACATTAATTGCCTACAGTATCATGCTCATTGTTGGCAGAGGTGTAAAGTTTGGATACTGTTGTAGTCTAGTAGGGGATTATGATATAAACCCAGATAACTGTCCTCTACAGATCTCAGTGTGGGCATGTGAAGAATATTTCATTAGGCTGTACAACCAGGAAATTTTATTTTTAATTTTTTTAAGGCAAACATTTATTGAAAACCCAATTACAAAGAACATTTTTATTCATCCGACTAAAGAAGCCAAAACTTAACTGCTAAGAACTAACAACTAAATTTTACTTTAAAAATATAAACTTAAAAATGAGACTCAAAATACCAAAATTGGGTTTTTTTTTTGAGACATTAGCATATGTCTGGGTACACCTCGTAGGAATGCTGTGCTTATAATAATAATTAATGTTGGTATAGCAAAAAGATTTGCAAAGCTCTTTATATACATAATCTCATTGGATCTTCATAAAACTACCATGAAGTAAGCACTATAGACATAACTATCTTTTTTTTTTTAACAGAGGAGAAAACTGAGACTTAGAGAGGTTCACTGAATACCTAAGGTCACAAAGATAGTGTCTGAGGTGGGATTGGAACCCAGGTCTGCTCTAACTTCAAATGCAGCATATCTAATATTACATAAGTACGTTAGACAGGTGCAAAGTATTTTATGTGAAGCGTGGGGAGGAAAGTAAGTGGGGTTTCTTGGGGTTTTTGGTGGTAGGGGAGAGGAGCTTCATAAAAAAAAGGAGCAGTCAGAAACAGGAATGGTGACTTTTCTGAAAGGAGGGCTGGGAATCAAACTACCCTTCACCAGTTTAGTAAAAACAGTGGGTTTAAGCTACACTAGCTCCTCCCCCTTAATGTCCTTTGGACTTCTGCCCTCTTCTCTTCTGGGATTTCCTTTTCTCTACCCCCTTTTCAGAGCAGGGCCTATAACCAACTCCCTGAAAACTATAGTGTTTGGCCCGATTCTTCAAACGGTCACGGAACAATATGCTATAGTCACAGTGCAGACTTTGTCTTTGTCAAGACTTCCTGCCCTAATTGTTCTGGCTAGTCTACTTGACACCTGGATATTCTCACATGCTCTGCCAAGAAGGGTCTGATGACTTTGGTCCCTACGACTCAGTTTTCAATTCTTGATATCTTTTTATGTATATCTTTTGTACCTCTGGATTCTGGATTCTTGTAGAAATCAAGGGCAAATATATATGTTCATGCATGGGTGTGCATGCATGCATGTATACACATACATATACATACACATATATGCTATAATTATTTTAAATGTTATATATTATCTATATATACTATATTAAACACAAATGAAATTAGATTACTATATGATGATATAACATATACATATATTTACCCTCATATTTAAATAAAATATAATTATAATTTTATATAATATAAAGTCCTGGAGAGCAGGGACTGTCTTTTACTTTTCTTCGTACCCACTGTGCTTAGCAAAGTGCCTGGCATATAGTAGACACTTAATAAATGCTAGTTGACTGATTAACTGACTGACCCAGGTCCTCTGGCTCCAAATCCAATGTGATTTCTACCATATGATGCTGCCTCTCAGATATCAGACAGCCATTTGGTGACAGGGCCAGGACTGGAATCCGATTCTCCTGTACTTCCAGGCTGGTGCCTTCCTATGCCACTCTGCCCTAATAATGCAAGCTGTCCTGGGTGGGGGGCCCTTTTCTGTTCTGTCACCTGTTAATTAGAAAATGGGAACGGACTGGATGACTGTTATGGTCCTTTTCAGGTCTAACACCCTATGTTTTAAGATCTCTTCTGGTTCTGAATGCGATGATTCCATACCAAGGCTTTTGTAATTAGCCAGACTACATTATTGCATATAGCATGGTGAATGGAGCTCAGTTTTGTACTCATGGGATCCCCATGTGTTGGAACCTGAAATGACAGCAGTCCTAGTAGAAAAGACCTAGGTATCCAGGACCAAGCCTTTTCAAATCTCACTAAGTCACTGGGAGGCTAGGAAGGTTTTGCTGCAAGTTTTGTCCTACTAATTCAAGGTCAGAAGAGCTAACCTTGACCAAACAGTTGTTTGGATTTAGAGACAAAGCTATCCCTGGAGCTGGCACTTCTACCCTGGCTTTGTTTTTGTAGTAGGGTAGCACTCTCTCCCCACCTCTTTACAGATATTTTCCCCTTGCATATATAGGGCTCTACCCACAGGCACAGCCCAAGGAATACAGTGCTTTTTTAGGTGGAAATACCGCTATATATAAATGCCCATCGATCTGACCTCTCAAACATAAGCAAACCCACTTACCCTAAACTCCACCTTCACCCCTTAAGAATTAGAGTCGGAAGTAATTTTGAGAGATCAAATGATCCCTCAATATTATTAGTCTTAGAGTCAAGTGATCTCCAAAAATCTTGAATATAAACTCCCAAACCTATGCGTATTTCCTTATTTATAAATTAAATATATAAGGTATAATGATGATGTAAGATATAAAATTTAATCAGTTTATAGACATTAAGTGCCTACTATGTGCCAGGCACTGGGCTAAACAGTAGGTATACAAAAATTCCTGCCCTCAAGGACCTCACAATCTAATGGAGGAAACAATAAGCAAACAAATATATCCATATCAGCTATATACAGTATCAAAAGGAAATAATTAAAAGAGAGAACATGCTCGAATTAAGAGGGGTTGGGAAAATCTTCTGGTAGAAGACAGAATTTTGGTTGGAATTTAAAGGGAGCCTGGAAAGCCAAGAGGCAGAGATGAAGAGGAAGAGTGTTCCAGACATGATGGACAGCCAGAGAGCCAAGAGATGGAATTTATTCTTTATGGAAAAGGAAGGAGGCCAATATCACTGGATCTAAGAGTATGTGTCAGGGAATAAAGTATAAGAAGACTAGAAAGGTAGGAGGGCACTGGGTTTTGAAGGTCTTTGAACACCAAAGAGAATTTTATCTTGGAGGCAATAGGGAGATACTGGAGTTTTTAATGAGCAGGTGGTTTGGGTGACAAAGTTAGACCTGCACTTTAAGAAAATCACTTTACTAGTTGCCTGTAGTATTGATTGGGGCCATGAGAGATTTGAGGAAGGGAGACCAATAGCCATTATAATCATCCAGGCATCTAGTGGTGATGAGTTTCTGAGCTAGACCAATATAGAGAAAGAGACAGATGAGGGAAGTGGAGGTAAAGCAAACAAGATTTGGCAACCAACTTGATATGGGGCAGAGGGCAGGTGAAAAGTTGGAGATGACACGGTTGTGGGAACCTTGGTGACTTGAAGGATGGAGATGCCATCAATGATAATAAGGAAGTTTGGGAGAGGGTTGGGTTTAGGAGGGAAAGATAATGTAATGATTCCTGTGATCCAGATGACAATCCCTCCATTACCCACTCATCCTGAATGAATCACTCTGATTCACCCAAAATGAAAAGGGTTCTTACTCACTGGTCATTGCCTTCAAGCTGGAGCCTACTTTCTAAAGCCAGGGAAGTGATCTGGGGAGCAGGAGGATGGGAGTGTAATTTTACCAGTCATACCTGCTGGCTCAAAGAGGGGAGGTTGGGAGCTTAGACATCAGAGTGATGGGGCACAGTAGGAGAGTGTTAGGAGATAAGGAGAGGCCCATGACAAGCTATCGAAGGGAGATGCAACAAAAGCCTCCAGTTGATCACATACCTCTTGGCTTCTCTCGGGGGAGGCCCAGGGACAGGAAAGGCCTCATGGAGAAGGTAATGCTTAAAATGAACCTTGAGAGAAACACAGGATTCTGAGAAAGCAGTGGTAGGAAAAGTCCATTCTAGGCATTGGGGCAGACAGTGTAAATACATGGAGATGAAGGGTCATGTGTGGGGAACAGTAAGAAGGCCATTTTAGCTAAATCATTGATCACATGGAGAGAGTTAATATGTATGAAGGTTGGGGGAGCAGATGGCGAGGAACAGAGGAGTCTATTTTTAATTATAAAGGTAATAAGGAGCCACTAGGGCAGGGGTCTTTATCTTGGGTCCACATACCCCTACAGTGTCTGTGGAGAGATTTCGTGGGTCTGTGAATTTGGTTGGGGGAAAAAATCCTATCTTTGTTTCAATGTAATTGGTTTCCTTTCTCATTTGACATTTTATTCTTTTGAAAACAGTCTTCTGAGAAAGGGGTCCATAGGCATCACTGGGCTGTCAAAGAAGTCCAAAGGGACACAAAAAAGGTTAAGAACCCCCATGTGGTAGCTTATTGGAGGGGATGGTCACATAGTCAGATCTGATGTTAGGAAAACCACTTTGGCAAGTCTATAGAGAATGGATGAGTGAGGGTGAGACTTAAAGTGGGGAAACTAATTTGGACACTCTTAGAATAAACCAGAAGAATAAAACTGATATGGGCCTGAACTAGGCTGGTGGCTATGTAGGTGGAGAGAGAGAGATAGATGTGAGATATTATAGAGGTAGAAATGACAATATTTGGCAACTGATTGCATATGTGGGGTTAGGTGATAGGAGAAGAGCAAGCAGGGATGATAGGGGCTAGTCAGATTTTTTTTAATGATGGGTAAGACTTGGGCATGTTTGGAGGCAGCAGGGAAGCAACCAGTAGATAGGAAGAGGAAATTATAGTAGGGGCAGTCTGCTAGAGAGGACGGTAGGGTTTGGGATGAAGTGGGTACCTATGGAGTCATTAGTTATGGGAAGAAAAGGGCTGCCTCTTCATTAGTTTGAAGTAAAGGAGAGTGGAGGATGATATCAAGGGGCTGTGAGATAAGGAGGTGGGGAAAAGGAATTCACAGTTAATAGCTTAGATTTTCTGAGTAAAATATAAGTTAGGGTCCTCATGTGAGAGAATGGGAAGAGGGGGTTATGATTGGAGAAAGTCTGGAGCAGCCAGTATGGTGAATGGGCTGAAGAATCAGGGAAGAGAAAAGGATTGCCTTGCTGCAGTGAGAGCCCAATTGAGCTTAGATAATATGAAATTGTAGTGAACTAAGTAAAAATAGTTGTATGACTTCTTTCAACTCCATTCAGTGACAGGTGAGATGAGTCAGAGGAGGCAAACAGTGGAAGTAATCTCAGAGTGGGATTTGAAGAGGGTATGAGAAGCTTTAGATTAAGGGAGCAAGAGATTTAAGAGTAGTGTTGACATGGTTAACCAAAGTACTGAGACTGGAAAGGCAGGAAGATGTAGTCAGAGAAGGAGTGAGGGCCTGGGAAATGGAGATTTGACATCAAGGACAGAAGACTAAATTTACAGTTGTAAAGTACAGGGAGAGATTAAATGATTGATAATGAGCAGATAAAGAAGTGTCAGAGTTGTGGATGATGGTAAAGGTCAAGGGTATGACCATATGTATAGCTACGGAGGGAGGGGCGCGCGTGTGTGTGTGTGTGTGTGTGTGTGTGTGTGTGTGTGTAGTTCAGGACACTTTGATAGATTGAGGACCTGGGAGGTTTGGGTGTCAGAGGGAATGTTAGCATGGTCTGGTAGGAGGTCAGGAGATAAAGTGGAGAGGAAGACTGTGAAGCAGGCAGACACTGAACTCAGTAATAAAGGAGGGAGAATGAATGTCTTGGGATGGGGTGGTAAATAACAGTCAGAAGGATTTTGATAGGGGTAATAAGTCTGGATGGAGTGAATTTGAAAGGAGGAAAGATTGCTGAGTGATGGTGGTAAAGGATAGTAAAGTCTAGAAGTGGCAATGAGAAGAAGGACCAGTGTGGTGGGGAGTATGTGAGAACATTCAGGAAGTTCTGGAAGGGATGGCAAGGGTACAGAACCATCTGAGGGAGCCAGGTCTCTGTGAGTGCCAGAAGATAGGAGCATGTGAGGAAGACATCCCAAAGGAAGGAAGTTTAATCATGGACTGTCGACTGCCCCTCCCTGTCCCACATGTCCTATGCTTTCTCACCTGAATTATTGCTCAACTCTTCCCTGCTCTTGGATGCCCTTCCCCCTCTCCCATCTGCCTATTCACAATCTCATTCCCTTTCATTCGAAACATCAGTCAGTTACCAGCTCCAGCTGTTTCTACCTCCATAAGATTTCTTGCCTCTGTATGAAACTGCCACTACCCTAGTTTGGGTCCTTATCACTTTTCGCTTCCTCTTTGATCCCCCTTCTTCCTCAAGTCTGTGTCCCTCTAGCCTGTCCTCCACACAGTTGCCAGAATGATTTTCCTAAAGCATGGGTCTGACCATATTACTCCCCTACTCAGTAAACTCCAGTAGCTCCCTATTACCTTTAGGATAAATTATTAACTCTGGCATTTAAAGTCGTTCACAACTTGGCCCAAATCTACCTTTCCAGCCTTACTACACATTACTTCCTTCTGCACACTCTATAATCTAGTCAGATTGGCCTTCTTATATTTCTCATACATGGCATTCCATCCCTTGTCTCCATGCCTTTGACTATCAGGCCTCTAATATATTTCCTCCTCACCTCTGCCTCCTAAAACCTCTAGTTTCCTGAAAAATTCAGCTCTGCACCATCCTTTTTTTTTTTTTTTTGAGGCAATTGGGGTTAAGTGACTTGTCCAGGGTTACAACAGTTTGTAAGTGTCTGAGGCTGGATTTGAATTCAGGTCCTCCCCACTCCAGGGTCAGTGCTCTAACTCCTGGGCCACCTAGCTGCCCCTGTACCATTTTTTTTCATGCAGTCTTTGAATAGACCCCATCCCTTCCCAGGAGCTAGTGCCTTCCTCCACAAATCACTTTGTAAGGGTTTTGGGGTTTTTTTGGCATATGTTTTCTAAACTCGACAGAGATGCATGATAGAATTTAATTTCTAGAGGGACTATCTCACTTTGTTTATATGTCCTTAGAATAGTTCCTAGCACATAGTAGGCATTTAATAAATATTTATTGATTACTTCTTTAAGGCAGATGTGGTTTATTAGAAAGAGAATTAGGTTTGGAATCAGAAGAGCTTGGTTCATGTCCTAGTTCCGAAACGTGGCCTGGGACCTTGGGCAAATCACTCAACCTTTTTTATCTTCAGTTTTCTCACCTATAAAATGGAGATAATAATACCTGTACTAACTACTTCATAAAGTTATCAGGAGGATCAAGTGAGAATAATTTTAATTCTTAAATAATTATTCCCTAATCAGGGGATGTTTATTGTATAGGTTCAGGTCTCATTCACCCTACAGAGGACTGTGGACCCAAGCCCAAAGGGCCTTATATTCCATCATAAGTTTCAAACAAGGGAAGAACAAGGTCATTTTCAACTTTCTACCTTGTTTGTCTGGGCTC
The DNA here is from genome assembly GCF_028583685.1 of Petaurus breviceps papuanus. Taxonomy (NCBI): domain Eukaryota; kingdom Metazoa; phylum Chordata; class Mammalia; order Diprotodontia; family Petauridae; genus Petaurus; species Petaurus breviceps. Next base: position 14,631,976 of record NW_027187368.1, on the reverse strand, counting down.
AAGGAAACACTTTGCTTCCTTCTTTGCTCTTGTTTTTCCAGAATCTGGGTAGGAAGCTTGTTTAAAGCAACCAAAAACCTTGCCATGCCAACTCTGACTGTTTGGTAGAATGAGTAGACAGAGACAAGATTGTGCAATGTGTTCTTTAGGAACATGCCAAGGACAATTCATTCATTCTAGCAGCACTGTGAGTTCAGCTCCGTAGACATAATGGATGTACATAAGCTATAGGGTGAGGTGGAAAGAGGTTGGATTTGGGGGTCAGAGCACCTAGGTTTAAATACCATCTCTGTACTTATGTGACCTTGGGCTAGTCCTTTCTTTCTCTGGGCCTCATTTTTCCCATCTGTAAAATAAAGAAGTTGGAATAGATGACCTCAAAGGTTCCTTGTAGATCTAAGCCTTGTCAACTTCATATCATTGATTTAGAGTTGGAAGGGAAAGAAGAACAGTGTCAGAGCTGGAAGGGGCCTTAGAAATCAGTTTAACCCTCTCATTTAATGGATGAGGAAGCTGAGGTGCAGACAGAGCATTTATTGTCATCATTTGGGAGGAGGGTGGAGAAAACATAGTGGCTGTGTTCATAGATGCCTTGAACCGGAACAGTGTTGGCCTGCATGGAGAAACCAGATGAGAAGGGCCTATGTGGGAATGCTTTATCTGTTTCAAGGGAGAAAACATAGGCAAAGGTCAGGAATTCCTTCCTCGTCCTTCAGAAAGGATAGGAAGAGATTCTAGGAGAGTATCTTAAAACTCAGACAGTAAAATAGTACTGCAAAGCACCATGGGAAACCTTATTCCCTTATGTCTCCAAAGGCTTGTGAGATGTCGCAGGAGGGGAAGCTTCGTTACAGACATTGCAGGAGGAGATTACTCTGTAATATCCAAATTTCATTCAGCTACACAAATCAACAAATATTTATGAAGCACCTACTGTGTGCTGATCCTGGTGCTGGGCAGAGGACGAAATGGGAGGTGGCAGGAGGTTATGGTTTGGAGGTGGTAAGAACTCAGATTCTGACTGTCCAACCTAAAGCCTGCTCTGATGGGAAAGCCAAGCAGACTTATCTCGGTGTCACAATTTGAGTCTCACTGAGCTCTAACAACTGATTACCTGTGTGATCCTGGGCCAGTTACTAGGCTCAAAGGATCATGCATTTTGACCTGGAAAGGATCTTAGGGGGCATCTAATTGAACTTCCTCATTTGTTTAAAGTCACACAGGTAAGTAACAGAGATGAGCTAATGTCCCTGAATTTGTAAAACAGTGATAATAATAATTCTCATTCCACTAGCACTTTAAAATTTACAAAGCATTTGCCTTATTATACCCCCTTTGAGATCAGGAATGCAGTTATTATAATAATTATGCCACTGGGCCTTAACTAGGAATATCATCACCCATGGAAAAACAGTTTAAAATGGGTACAGGCACAGAGAACAGACTGACTATATGTCTTGACAGGTCAGGAGAGGGCATAAGCACCTCTTATCCCTGTGGGAATTTGGGGGTTAGGTGGTAAAGTAGACCCAACCCCCACCAGCTACAGTGTCCTACTAATGGGACTCTGCAGAAGGAAGTGACCCTTAGGGCGGCTGTCCCCCATGCTGTTCCCCTGTCTCCTCTCTTCATGCCAAGCATTCTTGTTAGTTACAGCTCTAATACAGTCTTTATAAGGGTACCTCACTAGCGCTTTTGAAATTGTGAGTTATAATTACAAACTAGCTGTTGTTAAACTTTTTCATCATTTGGAACCTCTCAGTCACTGAAGTTGAGTTCTTCTATATTATTCACAAAAACAGACATTTTCATTGAAATGTCAATGATAGGAATTCAGTTACTTCAGCTCTCAGATTGGACCTGGAACAAAACATGAGTTGGACCAATGGTTCTTTCCTCATCAATCCTGTGCCTTTTGCAAGTGTCCTCCCATCTGTGGCCTGTGGTTTCATGGAGGGCTCAGCTCTCCCTTTAGTAATCCAGGTCCCAGTCTCCCAAAAGACTTTGTAACTTAACTCAAAACACCAGGTGGACCGCCTTGGATCTGAAGGAGGAGCAGAAGTCTTGGGAGATCTGATACCACTCAGTCTGAGGTTTTGTAACCAAATCTAAATGATGCAGGAGGATTTCAGACTGTTTCAGCAGCTGATGTCTGGAGATCAATTAGAGATAATGGCTTCTGGTGGACATGAAGGAGCATGTCCGATCTTTTGACTGGCTGTGATTGTACTTCCTTCATTAATGTGCGCTTTTTTCTTTAGAGGATGGGAGAGCCCAGGGCTGTATTGTGAATTTGCACGGATGTCTCATCCTAATTCCTCTTTGCTTAGCTCAAGAGTGGCTTGGATTTAGGTCTCTCTGGTTGCTCCAACAGAGACCTATTCAGGCTTGAGAGGCAGAGGCGTGTTTTGGAGCTGTGTGTAGGGTCTGCCACTTACAATAGACAAGTCTTCCTGGAGCCACAGGTTCCCTCAACCAGGATTCTGAGTGGTTCCAAATAAACTCCTGGTATTCCTTTCTTTAATAATGGAGAGCAGATGGGTGGCTAGGTGGCACAGTGAATAGAGCACCAGCCCTGGAGTCAGGAGGACCTGAGTTCAAATTCAGCCTCAGACACAACACACACACACACACAAAACTAGCTGTGTGACCTTGGGCAAGTCACTTAACCCCAAATGACCTCCAAAAAAGGTAAAAAATTAATGGAGAGCAGAGACCCTCCCTCATGCAATTTACCGATGTCCCATTGGGCATTCAAAGCCCCCAGCTCAAATATTTTTTTCCTGATCCCACTCTTCCCCCTCCCAGGTAGACATGATCTTCCCCTTCTCTGACCTCCCAAAGCACTGTGTATGCCCTCTTCTGTGCATTATCATGTTCTGTTTTTTATCATAGTTATTTGTATGTATGTGTTCTCTCATGACTGTGAACTCGGTGTCTTGTTTATTTTTGTATCTCCTCCAAGCTTTTCAAAAATTTCTTTCTTAAAATTTTTGGTCCAGAAATTTTGTTATGGGCAAACACTGTTAGTGTGGAAACTCACTCCACTAATCTAGATATGCAGCTCCACTGAAATTTAGCTTTAGGGGCAGCTGTGTGACAAAGTAAATAGAGCACAGGTCCTAGAGTCAGGAAGACCCGAGTTAAAATACAGCCTCAGATACTAGATGTGTGACCTTAGACAAATCACCTAACCCTGATTGCCGCCCTCCCGCCCCCAAAGAATAGCCTGGAGTGCTGAGTTTAAGGTAACCCCACATCCATAAGGTCAAACCATCTCAGAGGCAGGACTGGAACCCAAGCCTTGCTGACTCCCAGGACCAACCTCTCTACTACACTTTGGTGCCTCTTAAGGTCATTATCGGGTGCTTAATGTGGAAAAGGTACTGGCCTGAGGGTCCTGTTTAGAGTATCTTCAAGGGCCAATTCTGCCCCTAGTTAACTCTATCACTGACTTATTTGGGGCCTCAGTTTTCTCCTTTGTAAAATGTGGTGAGGGTGGGGCCTGGGGCACTGGGTCTTACTAAATAGTTTTATGGTCCCTACCAGCTTGAAATTAACCCTTTGCTGTTCCAAGGTCCTTCCCCACACATTCATTGTTCTAACATTCTGTGTTCTAGGAGGAGAGGAGGTAGTGAGGTTGATGGTGAGGGTTGCACTTTTGACTCAAACTGTGTAATCACAGTAAATCACTTGGGTAAATCACTTCACTCATTTCCTTCAGGTTCCTCATAGCCATGGCTGCTTCTTACCTGCTTAGTTATAAAACCATGATGATTGAGGCAGTATACAGAGATTATGAGAGCTGGAAAGGACCTGAAAATATGGATTAATAATACGTATACCCACGAACTTGCAGAATTATTGTGAGGAAAGCAATTTGCAAACTTGAAGACTTAGTAGAACTGTGAGCTTCTACTATTATTGCATATTATTCCACATATGTGTGTGTGCATGTGTGTATATATGTATGTGTTTATGTATATATATGCGTATATATATACACACATACATATATGACACAAAGTCACCTGCTCTCTGGCAGAGCCAAGAGCCGAATCACAGTGTGTTATAGTCAGGAGTTAGTCTTGCTTATGCCTTCTGCAGACTGGCAGAGGACAACTTAAGACCTTGACAGATAGGATTCACTGTGAGCCATCAATACATCTACCACATAGACAAACTAGGAAAAAGTCAAACCCAAAGAGAAAACATGTCTTAACTACATTAAGAGCAGCCAACCTCATTAAGGCCCTCAGAAATTACTTGGCCCAATCCAGACCTGACCTCTTCTATAGCATCTCCAATAAGTAGTTTTCTGGACTCTACTTGAAGGCTTTGGTAATGGGAAACTCATAACCTCCTGAGGCAGCCCATTCTGCTTTTGGACATCTCTAATTGTTAGAAATTAACACTGGTCAGATGGGGGGAACAAAGGAACCAGACCCCTGGGGACCAGTGTTGAGTATAATGAAATACTAAGATCTAAGTTGATGCAATTGTATTGTAACCTGAGAAGAAATAACTAAGTTGAATAGGACCAATAGAAAGGAAAACTGGTACTAATGATCAGAATCATGATAAAACTGGACAGAATTCTTGGGCGGGGGGTGGGGCATCACTAATGAATTGTACAGTGATAAGGTTAAGTTTATGCTCTTCCTTTAGCAGGAAGGAATAACTTAGTGTTCATTCTGTCACCAAGGATCTTAAAGCAATTACATTTTAAGGTCTTGAATATTGATATTCATTACACTCATTGCAAGGAAGGAATTATTTTTAAATGGATTTTAATTTTTTCAATCACCAAAAATTAGACTTTTCTCCCTTCACCCTTGGTCCTGGCCCCGTTGAAAAAGAAGGAAAATCCAAACTCTGTTCCAAACATTTAGAGTCAAACAAAACAAATACTTCCATTGTACATGTGCAAAAGAAATTTATATCTCATTCTACACTCTGAGTCACCTTTCTATCAGGAGAAAGGTAGTATGTTTAATCATGAATTCTTTGGAATTGTGATTGGTGTTTTGTTGATTAGAGTTTGTAGGTCTTTTGGAGTTATATGTATTTACAATATCATTGTTATATGAAATGTTCTTTTGATTTTGCTCATGTCACTCTACCTCCATTCATACAAGTCTTCCCAGGTTTCTCTGAAACTGTCTCCTCCATCATTTCTTACAGCATAAGAGTATTCCATCACATTCACATGTCATCACTTGTTCAGCCATTCTCCAATTGATGGGTATCCCTCAATTTCCAATTCACAAAGAAGGAATTGTGAAAGAGAAACAGCATAAAAGATTTCATCAAAATGTGGGATAAAAAAGAAGAGGGGCTGGTCATGTAGCAAGAGTAAGGAATAGACAATCGATGGATAGCTAACAGGCTTCACTGGCATCCTTAAGATGTCGAGAGACTATGAGGAGGGAATATAGCACATTGGCTGGACCATCTGTGGGAAACTCATGGGAGGACATGGGCAAAAGTTGCCCAGGTATGCACATGGATGACTTTAGATCTCTGTGCTTAGAGGGAATACCCACAATGGGATTGGAAGCCTAATATGGTGTAAGCAGGTCACACAAGACCTGCTGTCATAGAATGATTCTAGTCCAAGTGTTCTTTATCTGGGGCTTATGAACTTGTTTTCTAAAAATTGCTTTAATAGCTGTATTTCGGTGTAATTGGTTTCCTTTGTAATCCTATGTGTTTTATTTTATGCATTTGAAAACATACTCTGAGATGGTTTCACCAGACTGTCAAATGGGGGAAATTCATGAAACAAAAAAAAGCTTAAGAATACCTGTTCTAGTCAATTCATTTTGACAAATATCTACTTAGTACCTACTGTGTGCAAAGTACTGTGCTAAGAAGAAGGATACAGAGTTAGATAAAATATTGTCCCTCCTCTCCTGGGGCTTACATTCTGGGGGTTGGGTGGTATGTTAGAGTTTAACTAGATCACAAAGTTATCCAATCCTCTTGTTTTATAGAGGAAGAAAACAAACCCAGAGAGACAAAGTTTCTTGTGAATGGTTGCACGGTGATGGAGAAGTCTGTATTTGAACCTCCTTCTCCTGACTCTGAGTTCAAAGTTTTTGTACCACCCTGTACTTCTAGGAAAGCCATCTTGGCTTCTATTGCTGACTTCTTTTTTCTTGGATGCTCCAATCTACAAAATGGCCATGCCACTCTCTGCCTAGTTCATATGGATAGTAGGAGGATAAATTTCTTTTAAAGTGGAAAGTAGACATCCTAAGCAGAAACAATTAATAAGAAAGTAGGAAATCATAGATTTTAGAGCTTGATAGGGCATTAGTCTAGTACCCTCATTTCACAAATGAGGAAATGGATGGGGGGAGAGGAAAAGTCACTTGCCAAAGGTCATACGAGTAATCGGTAAAAAGAGTCCATGATTCAAACCCAGGTCCTTGGACTCTGAATCCTTTCTACCATAGCACACAGTCTCCTAATGGCAAATAAATGCCTATTGATGGCATCTCATTTATGGAAGCTTACCTTTTCATTATCATAAGAATCTTTTTATTCTACTTGGTCCCAACACTAAATACTTTTGCTCACTGACATTTGTATTTAAGCCCCCACTATGTACAGAGACTCTAAGTATCAAGAGATCGATAGTGAACCTTCCTCTGAGTAGGATCTTTTGATGGACAGGAGAAGCAGGTGCTCAAAGAAGTTACCTAGTCAAACATCAGGTTGGGAGAGGAACGAGGACAGTGAATTGTTGAAATAAGTTGGTATAAAGACCTGGTTGGATGTCCCAGCTCAAGCCACTAACTCATCATATTGTCTCGAACAAATCCCTTCCCCTCTCTGAGACCCAGTTTTCTCTTTGAAATGAGAGAGTTGAACTAGCTGATTGAACTTTGGCTCTCTGTGATTCTATGTGAACACGGGAAAGGGAAATTGGTTTCAAAACACTTCAGGTTTCAGATTTACAAGGTGCTAATGAGAAAGGCAATAAAATACTTTTTTTTAAAAAGACAGGTAACTTTTATATTTCCTTTGGTTTTCCGTGTTAATGTGTTGTTACCTTTTCATTTTTTAATGGTGAATTATTGTGATCTGTGTGCATTGCATTTCCAATTTAGATCTATAGAGGGAGCCTTTTTCCCCTTTTAATCCTTAAATTGTTAATAATGCAAACCTTTCAGACACAAGAAAGAGCTCTTCACAAAGTTAGAGATCCACGTGAAAATGATATCAACCACTGTTTTTTTTTCTTAGATAATTGTAGTGTCAATGTGTAGCCACTTCTGAAAGCCAAGTCAGTAGTGAGCATTCCTAGTCTTAGAAAACATAGATTATTGAAGCCAGAGGGATCTTAGAGATTATCTGGGCCACCCCCTCTTATTTTACAGAAGAAAAAACTGAGGACCCAATAGGGAAAGTAATTTGTTCAAGTTTATACATCAAATTCATAGCAGAGCTGGCACCAGAACCCATGACTCCTGACTCCATTCCCCACATTACTTCAGCAATGCCACATTTCCTCACCAAAAGGTGAGGTGGTGGGTGAGATGGGATGAGGGTATCTGCTAGAAAAGAGAGGCCTTGAATTAGGGCAGGAAAGAGAAATTCTTTGATTCAGATTAAGACCTGAAACTTTAGGGGATTCTTCTAGTCCTGTTGTAGCAGTTACAAAATAGAATATCCATAAATACTGATGTAGGCTATGGAGTGAATTTTGCGAAGTCTTCTTGGTAATGAAATTACTTTGTTGTTGACCAGAGAGAGGCGCAGTTGTAATTCTGGGGTTCATCTCAGCACTGTCCATGTCATTTGTAAAGCTCTGGGTTCTGCCCATTTGCTTTGTTCTGAGCTTGGGTTGCCTCTAGCTAGAGTATATGTATGGGGCGGCGGGTGCAGAATGTCTACTTTGTACTTATTTAGCACTAACCTCCACTGTATTTTTGGCAACTTTTAGGTAAATTTTTGGCTCCTTAATGTGGAGAGTCTACATTTCCATTTTAATTGTATGTTCTGTTTTAATTCTGTTTCATTCAACAAACGTTTCTTAAATATCTTTTCCTGTATAGAATGGTGTGCTTGGGGAAATAGAATGATAGATCGAGTATTTATTAATTACTTAACTATGTGCCAGGCACTATGGTAAGTGCCTGAGGTACAAATACAAGCAATCAAAATAGTCCCTCCCCTCAAGGAGATTACATTACAACTTGAGAAGCGGTACTGGAAAGGGAATTATGCTACGGGTGCCATGTGAGAAGATATTGGGGAAGTGGTATGGAGACCTAGTCTTCAGCAAAATAAGGCAAAAGCTCACCTATCAGAGCTGGGAAACCAGTCAGAGTCTAAGATATGACCCTTTTCCTCAAGGATCAATTGAGGAACATAGGAAACACACATAACTATAATACAAAATCAGGTAGTGAAAAGAGTACTAGAATTGGAATCCAAATTATTTGGATTAAAATCCCATCTCTGACACTTCCCCAGCTGTGTGACCATAGGCAAATCACTTCTCTGAGCCTGTTTCCCCATTAATATAGGGATGTCACTCAAATTACTTACCTGAGAGCACAGCTGTGAGGGAAATTGTTTTGCAAAGTGGTACAGACAATTGAGCTGCTATTATTATGACAAGCAGTCCAAACCAAGTGTTATTCAGGTCTATGAAGGAAAAGCTCATTTCCAACTATGTGTGTGTTTGAGAGGTAGAGAGGCCAGGAATCAGGGAAGACTTCATGGATGAGGTAGTTTTTGAACTGAGCCCTGAAGGAGAAGTTCTGGGAAATACTTATGGTACAGTGTTTCTATTTTATAGCATTTTTTAAAAAATCATATTTGTTTTATCCAGGGGCACTGGCTCTGAATGGACAGCACTCTCTGCATGTTTTTGGATGGCATGTGTCTTTTTCTTTCTTTCTGATATTGTATGTCCTTGGACAATATGTGCTCCCTTCTAGGATATTATTATTTATATAGCACTGTTCAGCATATGATATTTTACAATTGTAGTGTGTACTAAGAACAAAACACTTTCTCTGAAAGATGGGAAAGGGTACAATGTATAGTCCTCTCAAAAATTACAACAGGGACAGAACAAGTGCCAGATGCCTATTGGAGAGTCAGGCAGGGAAGGAAAGCTCTCGGGACTTTTCAGTCATTGGTTTTCTAGTGCCTAGCCCTGTACTTGGTACATCAGAAAGACAATAAATATTTGTTGATTCACTTATTCACTCAGAATCAAGACAGATCTGGATTTGAATCCTAGCTCTTACCTTTACTATATTTCAGACCTTGAATAAGTCGTTTAATTTCTCAGTGCCTTAGTATCCTCGTCTACACAGGGGGGAAATTCACTTCTCTCCTTTTTTATTTTTGTACAAATGTAATACTTTAATAGCATGATATTTATCACACTTCTCTCTTTTTTTCCAATTAAAAAGAGGTTTTCCTCCACTTCACATCTCCAAACCTGAGTTTCCTCATCTATAAAGTGAGGGGGGGGGGGTAAGACTAGATGAACTCTTAAGATCCCTTCAGATCAAATATTCTGTTTCAAGTTTCCCTCCCACTACTGACATTGCACCCAACTTTCCTCATGGGCAGTTCCCTACACCAATGAATTCAAAGATCTGTAGTTGCTATTGTTGTTGTTTTGAGGCTCCTTTCAGCTCTGACATTCCATGTTCTATGATTTAAGATACTTCTAGATTTAAAGCCTATAAAACCTAGAATATTATATTGCCTTCCCCCAAAGTATAGGGGAAAACTGCATTGTGCCACAAAAAAAAGAGCCCTGGGTTTAATGTCAGAGAACAGATTTGAATCCCAATTGTTATTCACTACCTATGTGACCTTGGACAGATCATTTTACCATTTTGGGTCCCTGTTCCCTCCTCTGTAAAATGAAGGGATTAGTTGAACCTAGAGGGCCTTTTAAAGTACCTTCCAGTTCTAAAGCCCGTGAAAAGATTTTTTTTAAATCTTAAAGGGCTATATGAACGGGAGTTGTTATTACAACCAGTACGGTGCTGGTGGTTGTAAAAACAGGTGAGTTACTGCATTCATGCAGACTCCCATCCAGATTGGTGGGGGGAGCGAGGGGAGGGAGGGGGCAAGAGAGGATAGCTGAGAAACAGTGTGAAGTTGAGTGGTGGAAAAGAGACAAAGGAAAGAAGAGGAAAGATTGTGTGACAGGGAGAGAGTGGGAGGGGTTAGAAGAGGAGAGGAGGGCAGTGGGTTAGGCTGTGTTTGAAGGCTGCAGAAGCTGGAGGAGGAGTCAGGGCAGGACAGCTTCGTGATGTATGGGGCAGGGCGGGCGATTGGGGGTACGGTTGAGCACTCACCTGTCTAGTTTTCAAAGTCCAGTATCATGTCCAGGTGGTAGAGTGAGCCCTCTTGAATGTTTGTGAAATGTGGGTCTGTGAAACACGGGGATGAGGCCAACTTAGCCAAGCAGCACGCATGGGAAAATCTCGTTTACTGCCCTTTGATAAAAATGCCAAGGTTCTCTGGGGGCCTCCTTCAGGGTTCAGGATAGGCTGGGTCTGGTTCTGCCTGAGGCTGTTGTTGGCTATCTTCTGTGATATAGGAAAGGTGCTGACTGTCCCTTAGACTATGAGTAATATCTACCCCCACAAGATTCCCTGGTCCTTTTCTCTCCATGAAGCAGTGTCTACACACCGCTTACTCCCTACTGTGTGGGCTCCCTGGGTACAGTAACTGTGACCACTGGAGCCTGCTTCCGTTGAGTGGGCCCAGTTTATCTTTGCTCCTCCTCTTCGTATCTTTATGGAAACATTTTTCCTTTAAAGGCTCCTCTGCTAATCACAGCTCTCTCGATGCTCAGGGCTTCTCCTCATCAATCCCCGCCGACCTGGTTCTTCTTTCTCCTATCCTTCCCTACCTCCTCTTCTCTTCCCTCCCCTCATCGCTCCCCCTCCCCTCAGTGTCTCCAATCTTATCCGTCTCTCCTCGCTGCACCCTCCCAGCTCAGCTCCCCTCTTTCCAGTGCCTGGGACTTCCCTCCATCCACGCCACGCCCCCTTCTCAATGAACCCCCCCCCCCCCCCGCCCCGCCTCCGTGCATCCTCCGGGTTCCATACCAACCCCTTTAATGCACCCCCCACCTCCCAGGCTCTTTCCCGTGCCTGGGACCTCCCTCTACCTAGGCCCCGCCCCGTGCACCCTCCCGGTGCCCGGGACCTCCCACAGCCTGAGCCCCGCCCCTCCTCTTTGCACCCCCTCGCCCCCCCAAAACACACACACACACACACA
>NW_027187368.1:14550869-14620302 GCF_028583685.1 Petaurus breviceps papuanus | reverse complement strand
TTCCCTGGCCGGCCCCGGCGCCGCTCGCACTGGGCCCTCCTCCCCCCCTCCCCCCGGGCCGGGCAGTGACGCGCCGCGGCGGTGCCAGCCCCTCTCCCCGGGCGGCAGCAGCAGCAGCAGCAGCTGTGGGGCTGTCACCGCGGCTCACTCTCGGCAGCCGCCGCCGTCTCCTGCTCCTCCTGCTCCTCCTGGACCGGCTCGGGCCCCCTCCCCCGTTCACCCTCCCTTCCCGCCCCCCCCCCCATCCGCCGCCGCCGCCGCTGCCACCGCCCAGGTACGGAGCCCAGCCCTCCCCCCCAGTCCCCGCCCCGCGGCCCCCTGAGCCCTGTCGGCCCCGGCCGTTGAGCTGCGGTTGGGTGGGGGGTCCTCGGAAGGGGGTGGGGTGGGGGTGACACAAGGGGTCCCAGGGAGAAGGAGGAGAACGATGATGAAGATGGAGGGGAGGGCTTCCTGCTTCAGGAGAGGAAGGAAAGAGGGGAGGGGGTGGTTGCGCTTTGCCTTCATCCCCCTCCCCTCCGGAGTGTGTGTTTGTGTGTGTATGTGTGTGGGGGGGAAGGACGAGGTTCTGCCACGCGGGGGTGGGGGGGACCGGGTGGCCCGCACTCCAGAGTGGCCGGTCCCTCTGGTCTCGGCAGAGTCGGCGCTCGAACTGGACTGTGTTGCCTGTGTGGGGGATGGCTGGGAGGGAAGGGAAAGAGGTGGGAGTGTGTACCCTTGTTTAAAGTGTTGAGGGGACTCGTGTTGTGTGTGTGTATACACACACACACATACACACGAGCGGAGCTGAGGGTCCACTCCACGGCGGGGATGAGGGGAGAGCTGAGTGGGGAGGGCTGCGATCGGGCACACAGTAGAGGTATTGTAAGAACACTTTTTGTAGAGACTAATGGACTAGTACTCTGTTGGAGCTTAGAGAGTTAAGGACTTTTCGGGGATTGTGGAAGGTGTTTGAAGAGAGGGTGGATGCACCCGGAGCTGGGAGGCCACTCCAGGTCTGCCGCTGTCTGAGGGGAAGTGGCTGCTGGTGGGGGATGGAAGGAGTGAGTGGCTGCCTGGAGCGGGGCCGGGGCGGCTCCGAGAGGGACTTTGGTGTCCTCTGGCCAAGGAGTTGAGCTTGTTTTGGGGGAGTTCTGCCTTTCTAGGATAGGGCTTCTTTGACCCCGAGAGTCCGCCTGCCTGCGCAGTTCAGGTGAACTAAAGCTGAGATAACCTGTTATGGTACTCAGTGGTGGGAGGTAACTTGGTGGCTTATGCTTGGCTGTTTGGTAAGCAGGTATTCCTAAATTAAAGGGGTGTGTGTGTGTTGTGGTGTAGTGTGGTGTGTGTGTGTGTGTGTGTGTGTGTGTGTGTGTGTGTGTGTGTGTGTATAAGAACTGAGGGGGGCGTGGCAGTGCGGAGGTTTTGCCTCCCTGGGGGAATGGAGATTGCTGGAATTGGAGGAATTGTGAGATGCGTTCTTAAGGTGGATTTACACCTCAGGGGCCGGAAGCCTTCTCCATTGGAAAAAAAAATCCCATCCACATTTTGATTCCAGCTGCTGTCGTTCAAAACTGAGCCCCAAGAGCTGCAGCTGCAGCTCCTCAGACCATCTCCTGCCCCTCTGGAGCTGGGATTCCAAGGGAAGTTCTCATTAAGCCTCTCTAATTAGCATTATTCCTGGAGAAAGGTTAAGGTTAGATCGTTCTTTTCCTTATCAAGAGCGTCCCCCCCTCCCCTCCCCTCTCCTCTTCCCTTCCTTCCTCCTCTCTCCCCTCCTCCCTAAGTGCACAAAAGCACAAAAAATAAGTGTGAGGAGGAACAGATCAATGAAGGAGCCACAAACCCATTAATTCAAATGGAACCTTTTTTTTTTTCTAAAACATTGATTTTTCTTTCTGTCTGTGTGCTGGGGAGATTAATAACCTCCTGATTTCACCTGAAATGTTGTTTGGACTCTGTGATTTCCTCCCATTTCTGGTGGAGGGTTTTGCTTGAAATAGCATCTCCCTAGGGGTAAAACCCTTCTTATTCTAGATTCACATGGAAACCCCCTGTGCCCCAGCAACAGGATAGGTGTTTGTATGTCCTGGCCAACTGGGATATAGGCTGGGAGGAAGACTGTGTGAGTAGCCTCTCTTAATTTCCATATATTTGGATGGTTATGGAAGGATTATTTACATGAGCTGTATATAGGACTTCTTACCTTTTCAACTTGTGGCCCTCTGCTAGCAACTGCCCCTGTGACCTTGGGCAAGTCACTTCCTCTCCGTGGTCCTCTCTGTAAAATTAGGAGATTAGATTAAAGGGTCTCTAAGACCCCTTCTTGGCCCTGTCTTTTTACAGTTCTGTAAGGAATTATGCCTATGTTCTATTGGTTAATGAGTAGGACCCACTGTATGTAAACAATGGAATAAATCATTCACTATTGTTTTAAGCCCCCAGTACTGTTATTCCTTTATTGGAAAGCTTTAAAACTTAAAAGTTGTATCCTTAAAGTCAAGCTCTTGTCTTATTCTTGGTTCATTTGGACTTCCTTGAATATCTTCAATAGTTGAAGTTTTGTCTGTTAGGAGGATGTGTTATTGTTACAAATAACAGCTTGTGGATGGTTGCTTAAAGGATGAGTATAGGCAGAAAAGAGGTAAGCTAGTCGCATCTCAAGGATGAGAGACAACAGATGGGCAGCTCAAGTGTTCATTGGCAGCCTCGAGAATAAGAGGAAGGCCTTTATTGTATTGGGTAAATCCTCTGTCGAAGCTTCAGGGGAAAACAGGGACAAGAATTATATGATGAGAAGGCATGCCATGTGAGTGAGGCTCAGATGAAGGGACAGAGATGTGTTTAGCCCAGTAAAAAGAAGACTTAGGGTTGGGAATGAAGGGCTATCTTATGGAGGGGGGATTAGATTTGTTTTGCTTGGATACAGAGAGCAGCACTAGGTACAGTGGTTAGAAGATGCAGAGGCAGATTTAAGCTCAATAGAAGGAAAACTCTCCTAATGCTGATGATGGTGATTACTCTGTCCTCCAGTGCCTCAGCTTCTTGCAGAGGTTAACTCTGGGTCTTGGAAATCTGTGGAAGAGAAGAACATGCCTAGGGAAGGCTGAATTTAAGCCCATGATGGACTCTCTGCCAAGCTGTTGCCAGAGGATCAGTTTAGCTAAGGGAGGCTAGCTAGGGCATCACATCTCTTGGCTGCAGGAGTAATTTGTGAAAACATCTAGTAAAACATCAGAGGGGTTTCGATCGCTATCATCTCCAATCTTGAAGTATTGGATTAAGTAATGATAAATTCCATTTATATAGCAGCCCAAAGATCATATTGCAACTTCTCCACTGTTCAGAAATGGAATGATCTGCCTTGGAAGGTAGTGAAAACCCTAAAGAGAGGTCTTTAAGTAGAGGCTGGATAATCCCTTGTCAGGGATGTTGTAGAGGTGGGGAGGGGTTGGACTAAATGCTGCCTGTCCAGATGTGAGATTCTTAGAGGCTGGCTTTTGAAGAACAGTGCCTTCCAACACAGATTTCAGGCCTCATCAATCACTCTCTAGCCATAATAGACCCAGTTGCTGGATATGTGTGTCCTGTGGGGTCAGACAGCACTCAATTCAGCACCTCAATGTTGAACAGCGAGAATAAGACAACAGGGCACCCAAAGGCATTTCTCAGCATAGAAGGGTGATATTCCGGATCTCTCCCTACTGGGGCAGATGTTAAACTGGAGCGTGCTCTTCATTGCTTGAGAACTTTTGGCTCCTCTAGATGCTCTTCCTCGAAGGCAAGATGTCCATTCAGGGCAAGGCAGCTCAGCCCCAGATTTCCTCTGAGGAAAGAAAACCTTCTAAAGATCTTATTTACTCCACTAGGGTTCATGGACCGTCACTACAAAGAGCTAGCTTGTCCATATAGACTATCTCTGCAGCTTTCATTCTTACTTTGGAGAGAGAAACTCATACTTTAAGAATCAGGAAACCTGGGTTTAAGTCTCAGTTCCAGCACTGACTTGAACAAGTCACTTCTCTGTGAGACTTGGTTCCTTGATCTATAAAATTTGAATAATAATACTACCCACCTATTTCAGAAGGTTATTGGGAGGAAGGCACTCTGTTAACTTTTAAATGGCTATTTAAATGTGTTATTGATCATTATTACTAATAACAGCATGAGAGTTGCAATATTATTAATTTGTTTGCTTAGAAAACATGAAGCATAGTTGGTTTGCATACAGTTTGGTTTGTAGACACGTCCTTAACATCTCTGGTTTCTGTTATTTTGAGTTGCTGTTCTAGTTTACTTATGTGTGAGAAGATAGGCAGGGTGTGATTGCCATTTTTAAATGTCTAATGGACTAGCTCATAGAAGGATTAAATATATCACATATGGTGCTGGAAGATGGAGGAGTAAAAGTTATAAGGAGGTTGATTTTTTAAAATCAACAAGTATTTATTAAGGACCTACTGTGTGTCAATCACTGTGCTAGGCTCTCAGGATGAAAAAAATGAGACAATCCCCTTCTTAAGGAAGTTACATTCTACCAGGGGAGAAAACTTTTTTTTTTTTTTGCATTAAAGCTGTTAACTTCTTTTAACCCAGGATCTGTGCCACCTTCAGTTGCCCCAGCAACAGCTTTCTCCAGACTAGATCAGCACTAAGATCATCTTCATCCCAGGATATGGAATGGGAAGGGCCCCTCTTAGTTCCCCTCCTTTCATGTAGAAATATATAGAAATATACAAAGTTGATACAAGGTGATTTTTTGGGGGGGAGGTAAGAAAGGGTACTAGCAACTGGGGCTCAAGAAAGGTGTCATGTATATAAGGTTGATGTTTAAGCGAAGTCTTGAAAGAAACAAGAGATTCTAAGAGGCAGATGTAAGGAGGAAATGCGTTATGACGAAGAACTTTTTAGTGATCAGAACTGTCCAATAATAGCATAGGCATCCTGTGAAGGAATGAGCTTCCTGTCACTGGAGGTGTTCAAACAAAGACCAGATGACTGATTGTCATAGATTCTGAAGAAGGAATTCTTACTTGAGTTAGGAGTTGGAATGGTTTTCCTCTGAGGTCCCTTCCAACACTAAGACACCATTCTGTAAATACATATTTTTAAGAGATATTGTGTGTGTAAGAAAGAGAAAACTCAAGAGAGAAATTGAAAGTGTGTGTGTGTGTGTGTGTGTGTACGCACGCACATGCATGTGTGTGAGAGAGAGTGTGAGTGTGAATGTGTGTGTGTGAGAGACAGAGAGAGAGAACACTTAAATGCTTCTGTGATCTCACTTATAAGAGTTCTCTCCCAATCTGAGGGGCAAATTGCAACTTTTCTATGCCTTTTTGTGAATCTATGTAATTCAAAATGCACCAAATGACGGATTATTTGTATCCCGTCCTGTGTTGTCCCCCATTTCTCACAAAAGCGTATGTCCATAGAAACAGTGGTAAAAAGGGTTTATTTTATGTCAGACATAAACATCCTTACTGTTGCAGAAAAGGTGCCCTACAACTGAGATTGTAACTGGAAAAAGCAGCTTTAAGGATCTTCCCAGTCCCAGTGGGCAGAGAAGTGAATTTGCCCTTCTCTTTAATTAGCTCTGTACCAGATTTTGGGGATCTGCTGCCTTTCTTCCTGACCAGCATTTGAAGCGTGCTGCCTTTGATCCCGATCTGTTCCATCTTCCATTAGTCAGCCAGGCTGATGCACTGGCTGATGAGCAGAAGTGGTTAAGTCGGGGTCAAATGCGGTTCAATACCTTCTTGGCATGCTCAGAAGGCTGTGCTTAATGTTTGCTGACATGGAGACAAGGTTAAGGAGAGCTTTCTACCAGGGAATTTCATGGAACTGGCCTAGGCTGGTAGGGACCAAGGGGAGGTGCTGCCCAGTGGTAAGAGAGAGACAAAGGCAGAGACAGAGAGAGGCCCAGAGACATATGGATGGGTGGGAGGAAATCATTCTCTGGGCCTCTAGAATGAAAGGAGGGGAACTAAGAGGGGCCCTTCCCATTCCATATCCTGGGATGATGATGATCTTGGTGCTGATCTAGTCTGGAGAAAGCTGTTGCTGGGGCAACTGAAGGTGGCACAGATCCTGGGTTAAAAGAAGTTAACAGCTTTAATGCAAAGCAAAATACCATAATATGGCAACTGTGGTTTTTGCCCATGGAACCTGTTTCATCCACTCCCAGTGATCCCTGCCTTGGCTGGAGGCCTACAGAAAGAAGGGCATGTTTTTGGCCTTCCTACCTCAGAAATGTCTCCTCTCCCTCCCTATTCCTCTCCTCTCCCCTGCCCTTATTCCCCCCACCCCCAACCACGCCCAGGACTCTCGGACCCAGGGTTACAGGTTAAGATTGCATTAAATTCCAAGCAAATCCCTCTTTTTTTTCTTTGCCCAAAGTAAGTGGAGCATATAGAGTTTCAACTCTCAGAAAAGGCCTGGAAAGTAAATCGTGTGTGGCAAGAGCCAGGATCCCACAGCGGGGAGGATGTAAATGGCCTGACTTCAGAGGCTCCAGGAACCCAGTTCCAGAGAAATTGACCCCAGTTGTAAAATGATCAGGTTACTGATAGCACCTGCCTGTATTTACAAGCCTTGGTTTACAGACTGAGTTTCCTATCCTGCTCAGGAGCCTCCATTTTGCTTCATTGGTGCTCTGGGCTCTGCCTGCCAGGGTCTCGAGGGTCCCTTCAGTCCTGGGTGAGGGGTTTGTGTGCCATTGGGAAGGGTGGCATGGCAGAATCCTGGAATCATAGAGTTAAGAAATCGTTAAGTCCATAGATTTGAAACTGGAAAGGGACCTTAGGGAACATGTCTGACCTATTCACTTTATAGATGAGGAAACTAGGGAACTACCTAGGGGAGTGACTTGCTTGATGCCAGAGAGCTAGTAATTAGTACAGCTTGTATTAAAGCCCCAGTATATAAAGCTGATCCTAAATTCAAGACTTTTCCCATTATTCCACTTCCCCCGCTATAATGTTGAGAACACTAGATCTGGTGCTGAACTGTCTGAGTTCAAATTCTAGTCCTCTTGGGCAGTTCCCTTGACCTCCACAATTTTCCATTTTCTCCTCTGTAAGGGGATTGGAACATCTCTAAGGTCCCTTCCTGTTTTAAATTGTATAATCCTATGATCTAGGCCACAGGTGTCAAACTCACCCTGCCAGCAAAACTGCCAACCAGAGAAAAATACCAAATATCATAGATAGTGTTAATTTGTAGTTTTTGTAAGTCACTGTGTGACCTGCAGGGATCCATTTCTATTCAAGTTTGCCACCATTGATCTAGTCAGTTCACCTCAGAAAACTGAGGCCCAGAGACCGAGGAAAGCTACTGTCTCCCAGGTCACAGTGAATCATCAGCAAAGGCAGGCCTAGATCTCCAGGTGTCCCGTCTCCCATCTTAGGCTCTTTTCATTATGCTGTGCTTTTTGAAAATGAGTGGAGACTGAACATGCCAGTGAATTTTGGACTGGAGATAAGGAGGGGAGGGTTTAGCTTCTTTCTCTTTCGCCCTCCCAACCCTTGGTCATGCTCAGAGTGGATTCCTGGTTCCAGTGGAAGGGTGCATCCCTGTGACTGCACTGCCGGCTTCTGAAGAGCTCCCCTTTCAGGCGAGCAGTTGGCCCCAGTGCTCTGTGACCCCAGTGTTAGCAGTTCAGGCCCTTTCCTTGTTGGAAAAGAAGGCGGTAGAGTTTTCTATTGCTGGGCTCTGGAGACTGTTGGCTTTGGAATGCTGGAGGGCAGAAGGAGTGGGAGGGAGATGCCAGGCAGATGGTTCAGGGCAGCTGTTGTCACATGCTGCTGCCAGGTGTCCCATGGACAGAGGGGCTGAGGATTGAGTGCTAGATGGCACCTGAGAGCTCAACAAGAGCAGACCCATCATTTTACAGAAAAGGAAATTGGGGTCTCACATGGCTTATTTAAGTAGTAGATCTGCAAGGTGGACTCATTTTCTCAGACACCGTCTAGTGTTCTTCATCCCACACTACCTCGTGCCTCTTAAGGACTAGGTTCAAAGATGGGTGGGAGAGGGGAAACCTCCCCACCATAATTTCCCTTTTGTCAGAAAAGCTTTGTGCTCAGGGCCAGCCCCAGACCTTAAAGGGACCGGGGGCCATCTATTTCAACACCCTCATTAGAGGAGGAAGCAGACCCATGGAAATGAAATGATTAGTCCACAGTCACACAATTTGTAAGTAGCAGAGCTTGGATCTCGGACTGCAAATTCAGGCCTCTTCCCACTTTGCCACACTGCCTTAAAGGAAGAAGGCTGAGGATAAGAAAGTGCTTGAGGAGAGAGAGCTGAGAGGTAAATGCATGGCCTTTTTTCTAATGAAAGTTTCACTGAAGTTTGTTTACATGAAAGAAGAAATTAGTAGACCAAATTCCCCTGAGAGCCAAGGAAGGAGAAGAGTGAAGGGCCCAACTTGTGAAGCCAGAGTCATGGAAGAACTGATTAGCCTAAAGACTGGCCCCGCTTTTCAGCTGTGGAGTGAATTTTCTTTCTCTTTTCTCTGAGTTATTTATGGGTGCAGAACAGTGCACTCTGATAATTACCTGAGCAATTAGCTGAGGTTGCCTCATTCTCAGGGTGCCAGGGGGTGATGGGAGCCATGATTAGACTCGATACAATTGAAGTCTTTATGCAAATATATATGTATTCGTGATATGTCTATATCTGATATCTCATCTATATCTGAGGAACTGATGGCATTTGCAGATAAAATCGGGGTCTTAGATAGGAGGCCCCTTTCTCAACTCAACACTAAAAACTTCTCATCCATTTTACAAACATTTATTAAACACCTTTTTTTCCAGGTACAATTTTAGATACCAGATACAAAGGCAAAAAATAGTCTTTGCCTTCAAGGAATGCATATTCTGTTGTGCAGGGGTGTGGACAATATTGCTTTATTGGGTTTGGGTGGTTTTTTCCCCCCCTTTGGTCAAAACATATTAGTAGAAAATGTTACAATATTTTTTTAAGTTCATAACATGTAGAACCACAAAGGACTTCTGAGACCACTTAATCCAGCTCTCTCATTTTACTGGTGAGAAAGCCCAGGACAGGGAAGTGACTTGCCAAAGGTCACACAGTCAGCAGTCAAGCTGCAAGTTCCAATCCAGGTCTTCTGATTGAAACCACTAATGCTCTTCTACTTTCAAGTCAACCCAAGTTCTGCACAGGTCCAGCTGAGTCTAAACTTCCTTGGCATAATGACACCTCATGCAGAAGGGTGGGGAGGGCTGGGAGCTTATAAGCCGAAGGGAAGTTGTCTACTCTTATTAAAACAGAAATGATAGTGAGTATGTCCCTGCCCAGTATGAGTATGGAGTTTAGAAAAAAAAAATATAACAGTGGAAGCAGGAAAAAGAAAACTGGCTTCTAAAAGTCTTGATGTTAATAATTAAGAGAATTAAAAATCATGGCTCCATTTCTGTTCTCACCTCAGTATGTCCTTTGGCTCCCACCCTTAGGTTTGTAGTTCTGGCCCTGACCTCTGTTTTAAATAGGTCCTTCAAATCCATGGCCCCCAAGCCTTTGGAGGGGCACCTCTGTAGTAATGTCATATTTGTACACTCCCGGCTGTTTAACACAGCTTTCTTATGGCAACACTGTGAGGTAGAGAGTGTAAGGGTCATCTCCTTTTATAGATGATGAAAATTGAGGCTCAGAGAGGGGGAGACATTTTAACTTGGGAGCTCTGAATTTGAAGTTAGAAGCCTTGGCTTTGAATCTTAACTATTCTGCTCATTACTTGTGGGGCCTAAGGGAGTCACAATTCCCTGATCCTGTTTCCTAATTGGTTAGAGTAGAGGAAGGTGGGTTCTGAGATCAAATTTGAGGTCCCTTTCTGTCCTATGAATCTCTGACTTACCCACAATCACAGCGCCAGTCAGTATGGGGACCAGGACCCTAATATATGCCTCTTGACATCCAGTCTTGTGTTGTTTCTGTACTTTGTGGTAGCTCTCGTTGCAAAATCACTTTGTTTTATTAGGGTTGGATAGGTGATGGTAGGAGAGCACCACATTGGGACTCGGAGGTCCTGGTTTTATATCCTAGCTATATGTCCCCGGGTAAGTCAGTGGACTGCTTTAGGCCTCAGTTTCCTTTAAAGTTTTGGAGTTGGAGTCCTTTGACAAAATGGGGCAGCTAGGTGGCACAGTGGATAGAATGCCAGCCTGGAGTCAGGGAGACCTGAGTTTAAATCCAACCTCAGACACTTATTAGCTGTGTGACCCCAGGCAAGTCACTTAACCTTGTTTGCCTTGGTTTCCTCATCTGTAAAATGAGCTAGAGAAGGAAATGGCACCAGTCCAGTATCTTTGCCAAGAAAACCCCAAATGAGGTCACAGAGAGTCAGACACGACTAAAATAACTGAACAACAAAATAACAACCCATGCAGATGTTGGTCCTATGGAGCTATGACTTTCTTGCTCATAGTCACAGGATCAGGGTCAGTGTCAGAGATGGCATAGGAACTGGGTCTTTTAGATGTCAAGTCTGGTGATGTAGCAACTTCCACTCTCATCCCACCAGCTCCTGAGGCAGATGGCTCTCTCCAGTAAATCCCTGCTTCGAAAGCTCTTCCTGGGATCAGAATTTGAGAAGCTCATTACCTTGGGGACATATTGGGATGAAACACCCATTCCCGGGAGAGATTTCAGCTGGCACAAGGAAGGCATTGCTAGCAAGCCTTACTGGCCCTACTACAACACTGGGGGTGGGGGGTGGGAGTGCTGGGCTGGGTTTTCATGTGACCCCCTTTTGGAGAAACTTGTGCCAAGTAGATTGGCACTTTGTTAGATTAATACCATGTGTTTATTAAGCTCCTACATTGTCTTGGGCAATTCAGTTCAGCAAATTCAATAATTACCTATTGAGAATGGTGAAATGAAAAAGCACCTCAGACTTGGGCTCTATTCTTGGCCCTGATATTGATTCAGTACCAAATAATTCAAAGATTGTTTGATCTTACCTTGTGTAAAGTAACTTCAGTTACCTGGACCTCAGTTTCCACACCAATAAAATGGGGATAACAGTCTTTGTACTACCTGCTTTGAAGGGTTATTATTCTCTAAGTCCTAAAGGACTCTTCAGGCCTGAGCAGCTGTCATTGCTTACTCCTCTGATCTTGGGCTGTGGGAGAAGTATGAGGTATGGTCCTTGCCCCCAGAGAGCTATCTTGCTAGGGAGATAAGACTGAGGCATAGGAAATAGTTATGTACCAGAGGGTGTGGATAATTTCGATCTATGAATGAAAGCCTTGAATGCCAGGTCACGGAGTTTGGATTTCTTCCTGTAGGCATTGGGGAGGATGGAGAGTCTAAGTAGAGAATAGTCAGGGCACATTGCTTTCTAAAGCAATAACCACTGTATCTCCCCCTCTTGCTTCTCTTTTCTAAAAATTCAATAAGGACTACCAGTGAATTTAGGGAATATTTAGGGAAAACAGTCATCTTCTCCCTAATCTGGCTAATCAGGGAAGGCTTCCTGAAAGAGGTAGAATGGGAAGCAAGTTTGAAAAGAG
Source organism: Petaurus breviceps papuanus (assembly GCF_028583685.1). NCBI lineage: Eukaryota > Metazoa > Chordata > Mammalia > Diprotodontia > Petauridae > Petaurus > Petaurus breviceps. The sequence goes on along the minus strand of NW_027187368.1, from coordinate 14,608,789 downwards.
AGACAGAAAGTAGCCTGGACAGGAAGCAGAAGACGCTTGCCAAGCCTTCCACCTCTTGGCCTGGTGAATAATTCCTTAAGACCAAAACAAATGTTAATCTATTTCATGAAGTTTTCCCCGATGTTGTACATGTCTGCCTTCTCCTCCTGGAGTCTCACATAGTTCTTTCTTTTGCACCTTTCAGTTTATCTTTGTTGGTGTCTTCTTCTGTTAAGGTCCATGAGGTCAGGGACTTCTGCCTACTCCCGCACTAAGGACAGGGCTCTGCCCACAGCACGTACTCTATAAGTGTTTGTTGGTTAACTGTATAGAGTGACAGACCATAATTTTGAAAGTTTCCATTGTAAAGATTCTCAACAATTCCAAAAAGTCCTGGAAAAATGTTCTCCATAACCCAGCACGGGCACTGACAACTGTGGCTTTATTCTGACACAACTGAAATAAAGTTCACAGAAACAACAACAGTAATGATAACTCATGTTTCCATACTGCTCCAAGTTTTGCACAGCACTTAATTCTCTACTACTCTTTAAGGAGCTGTTAGTGCCCCTAAGTGCTCGCTCTTAGAAGTATTCTAATTTTACCATTAAGGAAACAGGTTCGGAATTGTGATGCCATCAGTCCCTGGGTGTTCTTTAAATGTTGGCGCTGGGATTGGGCACCTGTGATTCCCGGTATAGCTCTCCTTCTCCCCCAGTGTGCTGCCTTTGGATTCCCTTCTGCTGCATTCACATCCACTCTTCTGTGGTCCCCAAAGGGATACTTTTGGAATACAACTTTGCTTTCAATAGAACACAAGCTACTTGAGGGCAGTGACTGTTTCATTTTTTGTTTTTGTCTCTATCTCCAGTGACTTATATTCAGTAGGTGCTTAATAAACACATTTGTTGAATTAGATTGAATTGGAAGATCATTCATGTTGCCCTTTGGGGGGGGGCATTCCTAGAAGGAGACTAGCTAATCTCTATGGTCTGCTCCAGGTCCAAATTCTCAGCATTTTCGAGCTAACTCACACAGGATATAATGCCATGCACGCAGTAGGCTCTTAATAGATGTTGGTTTATGTGATTAGGATATGAGATTATGAACTGTGGCCTCTGCTAGCAGAAGCATTGGCTCTTTTCAGAAACATCTTTGTAAAAGGTCTAACTGGGGTGAACAAAGCTTCCCCTAGCCCAAGGTGGAAGGGTTGGAAGCTTCCAGAGATGTATTATTAGGTAGTTCCAGGAAAAGCCAGCCAGCCTTATGTGTTCTTTTTCTTTTTGGAATGATAGGGGATATAGGGGTGGTGATGAGCATGGAGGGAAGTGGTTGGTGAGATGTGGGGGTGAGATGAGGTGGGGGTTTGTTTGTACTTTATTATTCATAGCTAGGTCAGGGTTTAACTCTTTGGAGAAACTGAACAGTGTTCACTTGAGGTCCAAAGGAATGAATGATGAAGTATAAGAGTATTTGAGCATAAATAGAAGTCTAAAGCACTGTGATAATTTCAGAGAACATTTTCAGGAAGGGCAGCATGTTTATTGCTGGGAAGAGTTGTTCTTTGGGGAGAACATACTCTCTAGAAAGGTTAGTTCTTATGAGGGCTCTGTGTGTGTGTGTGTGTGTGTGTGTGTGTGTGTGATACTTGTATATTCCTAGTAATTCAGCACTCACTAGTGGAAAGGGAATCAAAAGACCTGGTTTGATTCCTGGCTGCATGAGTTGCGATCACAGAATTTAGGTTTGGACGGTACCTAAGAAAACATTTGATGGAAAAAGAAACTAAGGCTTAGAGAAGGAAATGACTTAATCCTAGGTCACACAGGTGGGAGAGCAGATATTTGAACCCAGGTAATTTGAGTCCAACTCTAATGTGTTTTTTTCCCTACTTTATTACCTATGACCAAGTCATTACATTTCTCAACCTCAGTTTTTCCATCTGTAAAATGAAGGGTTGGTTGGTTAGACGAGACCATCTCTGAGTTCTAAACCTAAATCCTGTGATTCCAATGTAAGGCAGAGAATTGGGTGAATAGTGCAATTTTCTTCAAAGGCTGGACTGTCTAGTGGGAGGAATCGAGAGGCAAAATCTGTAATTCTTGTCGTTCCTCCTCACTGACTTCTCCCTCCAACACAGTAGATATGTGCCTGCCATTCAGAAGGCAGGACTGAAGAGAGTTCAAAACGGCTTTTTGAGATATTTAGTCACTATTAAAAAAAAAAAAAGGCTGACTGATTCAGCCGGTGTGTGAGGTGCGGCTCTCAGTGGGGGCAAGGTTGGTGCTGACTGTATTTTTATCATCAGTGAAGGGAGATGTAGCCAGGGCTTGAGTCTGGAGAAACCCATGACATGATGAGGTTCCACTTGTCCAACTGGCATTCTGTTGCTGGCTTCAAAACACCCTGCTTTGTTTTTCCTAAAAGATGGCCTTAATGGAAAAGGTTTCTTCCAGGGGCAGGAAGTTGGGGTTCAGTGACTTTCTTCCCAGGGTTTTCCAGACAGCGAGAGAACTGGGACAGAGACCGTGTGCACTGTCTTAAGTGGTTATGGTGGGTAGAGAGCTCTGAATTCAGAATTAGAAAGACCTGGGGATTTTTTGATAACCAGTTCATTGCTAATTCAGTATTACCTATGTGGCTTTGGGTAAGCATTCAGCCTTTCTAGGCCTCCAAACCTATGTCTTTAAAACGAGAGGATTAGATGGAATATGATCTCTTAGGGCCTCTACCAGTCCCAAATCCTATGTTCTTCAATCTTGTCCTTGTTTGTAGTGAATGGGACCTGGTCCCCAGAAAGAGGCTGCAACATTTGATCTTTTCCAGAAGGCTGCCTGTTACTATTGCCTTTCTGGAAGGACAGATTCAGAAGACTCCCCTCACCTCCCTGGCCCCTTTTTAGACCCTCTGTTTTTGTTCAGCTGTGAACCACCCACCCCCTTCCTTTCTTTAAAATTCTGTGGCTGACCTCTTTGGCTCTGGAAGCTATCCAAGTGCCATATCTCAGAAACCCAGGAAAGGTTAGGAAGGAGGAAGAGAGAAATGTCTTTTTGGCTGGGGGAGTGGGAGAAAGGAATTCCATCTATGCTGCATGGGAGTTGGTGGTGTGTCGCCAAGCGTGGTTTGCAGTGGCTCTCCACACAGTCACTGGCAGCCAGAGGGACCCAGGCAACCTCAGGACTCCCAACCCTGTCGGAGCTCCCTGTATCCTGTTTCCTTAGCCCAAAGCCCTAGCTAAGCCTTCTTCCCAAGGCTGGGTGGGGAGGCAGGGTGGTGCTTGTTTACAGGGCTTGCTTCAATCTTAGTGTTGACTCCAGGCTCTGAAGGGTAAGAGCCAGAGAGTCCTGCCATCCGCCCCTCCAGGATGTGAATCCTTGTAATTGTCCTAAATTATAGGCAGGGCTGTTCCTCAGCTCTGTCTTCAAACAGGAAACAGAACACTGGTCACTTCTTTGGGGAAAATGTTATCCAGCATGGCCCCCAGATGATTTGGGAGTTGATGGTGGCTTGTGTGGTGCTTGTCTCCTACAATATCTTTAGTACCAAGACTGTCACAGGAGACTGTCTTGAGGTGAGGATGGTATATTAGGAGTCATTTCAGTCTTCCCTTCTGTAACACTCTTTGTTCTTTTGATTACTATTGCCCCCAGGATGAGACTTCCGTGAGCAGTGAGGATTTTGATATGAATGACTCCACATGGATGTCAGCTGATCAAAATCTAAGCTCCAGCTTGAGCCCCAGCCAGGACGAGAGGATGCGGAGCCCACAGAACCTCCCTAGCCAGGAGGATGGTGAGTGCCTGTTTCCCTTGCCAGGGGCCCCTTGGATGGAGGTGTGGGGGCAGGAGGAGAGTCTGGACTCAGTGGCTGACATTAAGATTTGAGATTATAAAGTCTGCTCTCTGTTAGATAGGCTTGTCTGTGTGTGCCATACAATTTCTAGCCCAGCCTGCCATGTGGAAAGATTTCTTTAAGGCTAAGAAATGGGGGTAGGGCAGCATCTGAATCCATAGGTCACAGCAGACAAGCTACTACTCATAGACTTGGCCTGAGAATCTGCTTGGTAGGATGGGACGAGAACTGGTCTGGGACCAAAGGGTCCTGGGTACCAGTCCTGACTCTGCTATTACCTAGCTGTGTGACCTTGGTCAAATTGTTCTTTCCCTCCCCTGGCATTGGTTCCTTGCTCTGTAAAATAAGGGAATATGTTTCCTCTTATATTTTATGTTTTATTCTATTATCTTCTTTTGTTCAATCTGGCTGTGATATCTTTGAGCTACTACACCAGGGGAAAAAAAAAGCTGGTGGCTTTTTCCAAAATATAGAGTCATTTTGTTTTGGTGGGGGGAGGGGGGGTTGGTCCTTATAATAACTGGTAGGTTGTTTCTTTGAATAGTTGGACTCCAGAGAAGATAGAGTCAAGGGCCTGGGATTTCAATGTCCTGAGCCTTGCCAGGGAATATTAAGAGGCAGACTTAACCTTGGAAAAGCCACCCTTTTGAATCCTGAAGAGTGAACTGGGAACAGGCTTAAGTCCCAGCTTCCCAGCTTCTAACCCTGATAAAAGGAATAACTTCCCAATGATTAGAGTGATCCAAAAGTGGGCAAGGAGATGCCTTGGGAGGCCGGGAATTATTGATTCAATTCAACAGACATTTAATGAAGATTTTAATAAAAAATTAATAAATATGTACAAGGCACTGTACTCTATGTGGAGAATGTGAAGATGAAAAATGACACAGCCTCTGTTTACAGTCTAATTGGAGAGATTACACGTGTAGAAAAAAGTGTAACACAGAGTCAAAAATGAAAGGGCGGGGGCAAAGGAGAGATCTGGTCAAAGTTCTCTGGCTGAATGTGAAGCCGGAGAACCCTTTTGCCTGGAGGGAATGAGGGAAGGCTTATGAGGAAGTGGCATTGGTGTAAGGAAGGCCTTGTGGGAATAGGATTTCACCATGAAGGGATGAGGAGGGAGGGAATGTATTCCAGGTGGGTGGGACTGCTCATGCTAGGGCAGCACTAGATGAAGGAACAGATCCTAGGTGTTTGACAGGAGCATTGAGTGAAATAAGGCTGAAAAGGCAGGTTACAGCCAGACTGTGTAGGGCTTTGAATGCCTGGCTTAAGCGTTATATTTTATCCACATTGGAATAGAGAGGATGAATAGGATGAAGGCCAAGTTAAACAGTCTTAGGGTGGGTTTTTGTGATGATAATACTGTGATTTTGGGCCTGGGCCCAGCCAAAAGGGAATCAATCACACTTCTTTCTTCTAAGGTTTCTTTCTTATCTGCTCCCTTCTCCCCCAACTCCTCCCAAGTGGCAGCCAGCAGCAGTAAAGCAGTCTTTCCCCATTAAACATGTATTAAGCACCTGCTGTGTGCAGGTCACTGCATTCTTTTCTAGGGAGAGGCAAAGTTTATAGAAAGCATGGTAACCTGCCCTCACAGAACCTGCAGGCTGGCAGGGAGATAAAATCTCCTTGCGTAAAACTCGAAAACATAATAAATGCATTAGAGTGGTGCAAAAAAAAAAAGTTTTATGAGTTTTAAGGGAACTGAAAAGGGGAGTTCAGGGAGGCTTCTTAGAAGAAGTAACATTTGAGTTTGGCTTTAAGGGCTGGGTAGGGTCAACAGGAAAAGACAGAGACTGGATGAGAGAGCGTGGAGGTAGGAAGAATGGTTCAGGCAGCAGAGAAGTGGGGAACTCCTAGGTAGAATATTGTGCCCATTTTGGAGTGTGATCTCTATAACAGGTGCTTTTGTTTAACTGTTTTTCTTTGTTAGAAGGGAGGGTTCAATTCTGAAGGGATAGATGGGAGGAAAGAAGTGGTACCAGAAATGATTATGACATAAAAACAAAAGGTATCAATAAAATTGGTCATTGGTTTAAAAAAAAAATAAGTCTGAAGGTCTGGACTAGGGTGGTAGCAACAGGAACAGAGAGGGCAGTGCAGTGAGCTTTTTGCTAAGACCTTGGGAGTTGAGGCTTTAGAGCTGGAAGCAGCCCTCAACATCATCTTTGTCAGGGGTTCTTACACTGGGCTCCATGACCTTGGATGAGAAAATTATTTTGATAGCTGTGTTTCAATATAATTGCTTTCTTTTGTAATCCTGTGTTTTATTTTATGCATTTAAAAACATGTTGAGAAGGGGTCCGAAGGCTTCACCATGTTGCTAAAGGGGCCCATGATTTGCCTATCCCTTATTTTACAGATGAGAAACCCAAGACCTAGAGAATTGTGAAGTGATCTCTCTGAGGTCACACAAAGTAATTTGTGAACCAAGATTTGAACCCACGTCCTCTCATTGCAAATCTAAGACTTCTTTCCCGTATACTGTGATCCCTCTTGTGAGGCGCTGTTATCTGATCCCTGTAGGCACCTTTAGACGTATCAAGGGAACAGCCGCTGCTTCCCTGTGGCCTGAAGAGGACTGTAGGGAACAGGAGAGCCAAATGAGCATTCATTCATTCACTCTTCTCCAGTCAGCTTGGCAGGTCCAAGCTGGCAGAGCCAGTGTCAGAAGTGAGTTCCTGAGGTGGCTCAGAAAGTCCCAGCTTTAGATCTCCCACACAGGGCTGGCTTGTACCCAGGGGAGACATAGGGCTGCTGTGCTTTGAGGGTTTAGCATCTGGGGAAAGCTTTGAGAAGGCCCAGGATGTGGGGGTTGTAGCCAAACCATCTGGGGTCATGGTACACTCCAGCATTGCTTTTGATCTGCAGGCAAGAAATGGGATATGTAATAGGCAGAAATGGGTGATGAGCTCAGACTCAGGCTCCAGCAGGGACCTGGGGGTGTTGAGCAGGTAATTAGGAGGGGTTGAAGGTCAGAGGCCTGGAATGTGGGAGGAGGCACTGGATCTAAAAAGGGGTGTAATGTTAACTCTGCAAAATGTGTTAGCTTTAAAAAGTAAATAAGGGGTAGATGTCTTGGAGTTTGGGTCAAAGTTCATCTCCATGGCAGAGTTGGTGTGGTTTGACTCTTGGGCTGTTTTTCTCAGGAGTTTGAATCCCTCTTTGTCTCCAGAAGCTATGACCCAGAGGCAGCTGGAAATGACCAGGCCAGGCAAGCCTTGAGAGGGTCTGGTGTGTTTCTCTGAGGAGTGGGGCTAGAATTGGAGAGCCATCCTCCACCAGAGGAAAGAAAGGGCCTTTGTGCCAGCCCCAGTGACCCCCTCGTGCCTCCAAGGCCTCCCGGGCATCGGCCCTGCCACGAGGGGTTCCCACAGTCTGAAGCAGCTGGGTGCCCTGTGGGAGCAGGAAGTCCCCTTTGGGCGAGTTGTGCCCCCTGACAGAGCCCTGGATTGCCCAGGGTCCTGGGTTTGAGTTCCGACTCTAGCACTAGCTGTGTAGCCTTGGGGGGGGAGGGGGCATTTGGATTCTCTGAGTCTTCGTTTCCTTCTCTGTGAAACGGGAACAGCTGACCACTGGTACCACAGCCTGCACAGTGTCACTCAGCAGGCCTGAAAGTGCTGCCCATAGGAGAGTCAGTCACTGCTACCACCAGCATCACCCTGAGTTAGTCTGGAAGACACTGATTGCCTCTGTGTGGTCCATCTGGGCACCTTTAGACCTCTCAAAACAGAGAGGGTCCAAGTTTAGGAGATTTCTATTCCCTGGTCCAGGTGACCAGGGAGATAGGAAAAGTTTGACCAAGGGGCAGGACCAGGGGGAAAAAAGCAAAACAACAAATTAGAATCTTAAAACAGGATTAGTACCAATCCACTGATCCCTAGAAAGTTCCCTAGAACATTAGCTTGCAGTTTTCTAGTGGTTGAAGGTTCACAGAGGCAACAAAAGAATTATCATACACATTTTTCTTTCTTTTTTTTTTTTTTTTGCTTTTTGGAGGGCAGTTGGGGTTAAGTGACTTGCCCAAGGTCACACGGCTAGTTTTTGTGTTAAGTGTCTGAGGCCGGCTTTGAACTCAGGTCTTCCTGACACCAGGGCCAGTGGCCTATTCACTGTTCTACCTAGCCACCCCACATACCCATTTTCCTGAAGAGGAAACTGGAGCCCAAAGAGAGGAATTGACTTATAATGGCTTATAATTTCTAGAGCATTTTAAGGTTTACAAAGCGCATTCCTCAGCATGACCTTATAAAAGAGTTAATGCAAGTATTATTACCCCCATTTCACAGGTGAAGAAACTGAGGCTCAGAGAGGTTAAATGACTTTCCCACGGTCACACAGCTAGTAAGTGGTACAGCCAGGATCTGAACCCAGGTCTTCTGATGCCAAGTTAGTGCTTTCTACCACGACAACCACACTGCCTCCCACATTGTTATCATATCACATATGTCAAGGACCTGTGAATTCTCTGGTTTGGGAACTCTCTACTCCCTCTGCTGACATAGATCACAACCCATCCATGACTTATTAGTTTAGAGCTGCCTGGGGCTCAGGGATTAATTCACTTGCCTGTGGTTATACAACTAGTAACAATAGAGGTATATTTGGAACCATATTTTACTTGACCCCAGGTCTGGTATTCTGGTCACAATACTGTGCTGCCCCTAGAATTATTTACAAAAATGATATAATTATGAATAACCCCCTTTGGAGGGACAGTAACTATTTAATATTGATACCAAGTACTTTGGTGGCTTTAATTTCCCTCTGCTCAGTGAAACTGATTCTGTTAGGCCAAGGGAACCACTATCAGGTCTAGCCTTTCCACTCTCCCTGGTCACCTGGACCAGGAATAGAAATCTCCTCTTTCTGTCTTTGAGAGGAGTCCCTATCATCAGACTCAAATTAACTGACCGTTCATTGTACCTATGTAACCCTATGTAAAGGGCATCCCACCCTTCTCATCTGGCCCTCTGCTGTGTGTGGTCAAGGGCAAGCAGCCTGGGACTGACCAGCTATAAGGGCAGGGGAGTTTATTGGGGCAGGGTAGGCAAGCAGACAGGGCTGGGGAGGAGAGAGGAAAAAGAGCCAGAGTAGAGGACATTTACTACTGTCCAATCAGTTTAATCTGAAAGGTCTGGAGGCTGCAGAGTGATCTGTTCTAGGCAGCAGAGGATTGAGTCTCAGCAGCTATTAGCAAGAGCACTGGATTTAAAGTCGGGGGTCCTGAGTTCAAAACTAACTCTAGTCCTTACCATCTGTGGTACCTTGCAATTCACTTAATGTCTCTGGACCTTTGTATCCTTTGTGAAAAGAGGGGGTTGAGCTAGATCTCTAAGAATCCTTCTAGTTATAAACCTTCTATTCCTGTAAACGGCACAGGGTTTCCACATCCTGTCCTGACCACCCAACTTTTTTGTCTTTTCTTTGTTGTTTTTGGAGGCAATCAGGGTTAAGTGACTTGCCCAGGATCACACATAGTGTCTGAGACCAGATTTGAACTCAGATCCTCCTGATTCCATGGCGTGTGTTCTATCTACTGTGCCACCTAGCTGCCCTTCACTATCCATTCCCCTACCCTGTCATACACTGGGGCTGCCTCACCTTCTCTGCCCTACTGGATTAAGGTCATAAGCAGAAATGCTTGGGTGTATCATGAGTTACTAATTGGGTAAACCTAAACTTCAGGTGTGTGTGACCCACTTGATGGTTGTATATGGGGTTGCTGGACCCCCATGTGAGAAAACCCTTTTGGAAATGTGCACTATCACCCAAGGGAGCACTGCCTAGCCCCATAATTCGCAAGATGGTACTTTGCTATCTCTTTCCTCTGGAGCAAGCTTAGTCTGTAGACTCAAAAATGACTGGGAGGCAGCTAGGTATCTTAGTAGGTACAGCATTGGACTCAGACATAGGAAGAATCACATTTGAATCCTGCCTTAGACGATTACTAGCTGTGCGACCCTAGGTGAGTCATTTCCCTCCCAATGCAACAAGCACCCCTTTATTTTAAATACATATTTTACTGAATGCTTTTGTTTTTACATCACCAAGACTTCTCCCTGTATCTCTTCCCTTCCCTCTTCCAGAGAGACATTCCTTATAAGAAAGAATTTAAAAAGAGAGGAAGAAGAGAAAAAAAAATTAAGATTAATCATTATATTGAAAAAAAAAATCTGACCTTATATGCAGTGTTCCACACCCATGGGTCCCACTTCTAACTACTTGCAAAGGGAGAAGGAGAAGTATCTTTCTGAATCTCTTTTTTTGAATGGGCAAGTCAGTTAGTCACACTCAGTCTTTGTTTCCTCATCTGTAAAATTGGCATAATAGTACCTTCCTTAGAGGGTTGTTGTGTGGATTAAATGCTATAACCTATGGAAAGTACTTTGCTAGCTGTAATGGTCATCATCATCATAATGAGTCAGCGTAGCTTAGGAGAAAACATTGGATTGAGGCTTGGTGTTATAGAAAGGACTGTATGATGAGATGGTAAGAGAGTAGAATTTGAAGTCAGGAAACCTGGGTCCAGATCCCAGTTCTGCTACTTGCTAACAACGTGACCATGAACATGACACTTTCCTTCTCTGGACCTCAGTTCCCTTATCTATAAAATGGGGATATAATACTCACACACCCTTACAGGGTTGTCATGAGAAAAATACTTTGTGAATTATTTTAAGAAAAAAACAACTATAGAAATTTGAGCTAACCTTTAGATATAAATGATAGGAGAGGGTAGACTGGTCATGTAAGAAGATTGAAAGATGACAAACACAGCACTGGTGCCTACAAAATATAAAGAGAATTAATACATGGGGTAGATCCTTTGTGGAGGGTTCTCGGGAAGATATGGCCGAGAATCATATGTGATAAAATGGCATGGGGGAGTGGCTATGTGTACCAGTGGAGGGATTCACGCTGAGATTATGGCTTCATCAAGTAACAATAATAAAAATGATAATAACAATGAACATCTGACATTCATATAATACCTTAAAGTTTACACTGTGATTTATGCACATTATCTATAATGTCTCTTTACAGCCCAGTGAGATAAGTTCTATGAGTGTTATTATCATACCCATTTTACAGAAAATTAAGTTAGAAGTTAAATTACTTGGCCTGTGGTCAAAGAGCTAGTGAGTGGCAGTCTCCCTGGCTCTGAGTCCCGCACCCGAGGCATTAGCTGCTTCTATTAGACTTCTTAGCTCCATCTCTTATTTGCTTGGCGGCAATAAACCAATCATATGGGAAAATGTACATGGGAGAATGTGAACTGCTTTGGAGAGAAGGAGATTAGAATGTACCCATCTTCCTGATGAGAAAGCTGAGAGCTGAAAATCTACAACTCTTAAGACAAGATAAAGTTAGGAACTCTAGGACATGAAATAAATCAGCAACGAGGCAAAGATTTCAAATCCAGTCCAGTGATTCCAAGGATAAGGCTTTGCCCTCTGGATCAGTGACTGTCAAATATAGATACTCATGGGGATAGCTGTAGTCTGTGTTTAGCCAAGTTCAACAAGATTGTTCTCTAAAGTGAACCTACTGGCCATGATTCTGTTCCTTCTAAATGGGTGCCTGATGTTAGGCTGAGTGGATAGGTCAGCAGATCCAAAAAAGATTGGAGAAGGAACATTCAGAGTTCTCTTTCCTCCTTTCCAAGAATGCAATTGGATTATATCTTTAGGGCAGCATGATGTGGCAGAGGGGGCATTGGTCCTCAGAGTCAGGAGCTGTGAGTTCAAAGCTCAGATTTTCCCCTTCCTAGCTGTCTGACCTTGAACAAGGGGCCTTTCTGACGTGGTCTCAGTCTGACTTTGTGAGATGTGAGACTCTCCCAGTACTACTTGTCATTGTGGGGACAGTGCTTTGTGAAACTTTCAAATGATAGAGAAAAGCGATTTCCTGGCTTCCCCTGACTTACTTGGGAATCCTTGCTCTAGAATACACTGTTCACCATGGGCTTCTCCTCCTCCTCACCTTGAAGAGTTGTTTATGAATCTGGGATAATCTCAAAATAAAGCTCTCCCAATCCCCTTCTCAGACTTGATGATCCTGATTGTATCTATATATGAATGTCTGCCTTTACGTACCATTCATGCAAACCATGACCCTTCTCCCACTTCTGTCTGTTGGTGTCTTACCCATCCTTCAGGATCCACCTCAAATGCCACCTCCACCTGATTTCTTCTCCTCCCCCCTGTCCCTCAATCCAAACCAAGGGTTTGATTGTGACAGAGATCACCCCACATCCTAGGAGACTTCTTCTCCAAAGGAGAGAAGAGGCAGTGCTCTGGGGAAGCTTAGATTCCCAAGAGGTGCAATGTCCTCCTGGACCTCAAGCAGAAGTGCCACAAAGGTCGGGATGTGGGAGAGGACACCCATCCCTTCCATTTCCCTTTGAGTGTTATTCACCAGACCTCCTCTCTCAGCAGCTTCCGTACCGGAAAATGTGAGGTCCTGCTTCCCAAAAGGATGAGTGGGGGAGGGGAGAGGATGTTACTCACCTCCAAAGCTGCTTGACAGGAAGTCAGAGCCTTAGCCAGAGATCAGAGGAAAACTTTAGGGCTCACTCAATTCCCTGAGATGGGAAGGAGTGTCCCAGGTGACTCAGCTGGGCACACTGGGTGGTAACAGACTTGGCACACTTCAGGTGCTTTGGGAGTCTTTTACCAAGACCTTTTTCTACCTAGCTTGGAGTTTAGCATCCCCCCAACTCTCTCTAAGGATAGATGCTTTGAGGGTGGGGATGCGACATGAAAATTCTATGGGAATTCGGATTTTAACATTTTTTTAAAAAATCCTTTTCTTGATGCCTTTAGTCTTTATAACATAGTCACTTCTGGGAGAAAAAGCCACCCACTCTTCTTCCCCTCCCTCACCAAATTTAACTTTCCCCATAACAAAACAGTGAAGCAAAAACACCAGGTACAGTAACCCCACCAATGCATCCTAGTAGCCCACCTCTCAACCACATGGAGAGAAACATATTTTTAATCTGTTTTTTAGGATTTATCGTTGGCTTTTCAGTCACTCAGAATTTGGCCTCATCTTAGTGACCTTTTTATTTATATTGTTGTAATTGTGTATATATATATATATATATACACACACACACACACACACATAAATACACACAAATATATACATATACATATATTGGGGGTCTGTTTATTTCACTCTGTATCAATTCTATAAGTCTACTCAGAGTTTTCTTTTTATGAGGGACATAACCATGGCCTCTTCCTGCCCAGAGTCGAAGAGGGTTGAAGAGTTCCATTAGCTTGGAGCACATATGGATCAGAACAGTGATGTCAAACTCAACTAGAAATAGCACCACTAATCCTTACATTCAGATCCCTGAGGGCTACATAATAACTTAGTTTTAAAATGTAATGTTATCTATGTTTTATTGCATTTTTATTTATTTTGTTAGATATTTCCCAATTCCATTTAGATATGGTTTAGCTGCACTTGGGAGTGCTTAATGTTTGATGCCCCTAGACTAGAACATCTCTGAATTTGGAGGGAGGGGCCCTCGATTTATATCCTAGCTCTCTAACTTACTAGCTGTGTCATCTCTGGCAAATCCCTTACCCACTGTGGGACTCAGTTTCCTCCTCTGTAAAGTGAAGGAGCTGAACTAGAGGGTGTCAAAGGTTCCTTCAAGATCTAAAATTCTGTGGTCTTTTCTTCAGCTGTAATTTCCCATATTTAGAAGCCATATTATCTATCTACTACCATGGGAACATTAGGTTTGACCAATAAAATAAGAGCCCAGAATCTTGGGTTCTAGTTTTGAAGTTAACACTTATTTGTTTATTATTAATGTTTGTTTTAAAAATTAATCTAGTTTACAATATCTGTATTTATATGGTACTCCCAAGGTTTTCAAAGAATTCACGTACATTAATCAGAGATTCACGACGACTATTTTATTCATGAAGAAACAGAGGTTTAGAGTGGTTAGCTCACTTCTGAACACAGAGCTAGTCAGCGTGAGGGGCAGGATTGGAACCTTGATCTTCCTGATATTCCATTCATACTCCTTCTATGGCTTGTCACAGTTTACAAAGTGCTTTCACATATAATCACTTTTTTGATCCTTAGTACAATCCTTTGACCACCAGACCACAGTTATTATTCCTACCTGATAGATGAGGAAACAGAAAGGGAGAGCAGTACCTTGCCCAAGATGGCACAGCAAGTAAGGGACGGTGTTGGAATTTCTACCTAGGCTTTCTGCTTCCCATTGCAGTGTTCTTTGTGCCATAATAGTAACAACAGGCCCCTTTTACATAGCACTTTAATATTTGCAGATTACTTCATATACATCCTCCCATCTTATCCTCACAAGTTGTGAGGCAGATGATGCTATTACCCCATTCTGAAGGGGGAAAATGGAGGCTTGCTGAGCTGGAGGGCTTGAGGTGGGCTTTTCACCTGGGTTTCACTCATTCCAGGTCCCTCAGGATTTTTCTCTATTTGGAAAGGATAGAATAGAGGTTTCACAGAACTTGCTTCAGTATATCTCCTAAGGTTCCCAAAGGAAAACTTTAAAGGACAGAGAAGTTTTGTGGTTGAAGTAGAAAGAGCCCTGGAATCAGGAGACATGGGTTCAGATGCCAGCTCCAAAACTTACTAGCCAAGTAATCCTAGACAAGCAGTTCTTCTGAGCTTCAGGTTTCTCCTCTGTAAAATGGGAATACCACACAATCCTTCTTCTCCCTTTCTCAGTGAGTTGCTGTAAAGAAAGTGTTTTGTAAACCTCAGACCCCTGAGGAGGAGATGTGTTGTAGTTGTTGGTAAGGCGACAGATCCCTCCTGAATCTTGCCTATAAATTCAGGACCCAGCCCCGTGAGCCTATTTCCTTCCATAAGGTAACCATGTGCTAATTCAGTCCCTCTCTGAAGAACAGGAAGCAGGGTCTGGTCTTGGCAGAATGGTTACATCTACAGCCTTGTCTGGCTGCAGACTGTGGGGCCAGTGGTGTTGGCACAGCCAGCAAGAGGGGCAGGGATCCCTTCCCACCCAGAAATAGAAATCTGGCTCCAGAACCAGTAACCTGGGGAACAGGTTTGTGACTCAACCTTGCCCAGGGCTTGGTATTTACAATATTGGAGTGGTTTCATTTATCCATATCAAGCCCATAGGCTCCTCTTTCACCAGGCTGCCCTGGGCCACAGGTGCTGCCCTAGACTTAGACACCAAAGGGTGAGGCATAGAGGAAACTCTCATTAGATACTTAGGCATTTAGTCCTTTCTCTTCTAGCATCAAGGGCTAATTTTGGTACCACTCATTCACCTACCACTCCCCAGTTCCCTCCTTCCTTCCAAATATCTCAGCCTAGATGTGGTTCTAGTCCTTTAGCTAGTATAGGTGTCAGGGTGATGGGAACTGAATTCTAGTGCTGGCTAAGTCAATCACTTATTGTTCTTCCTTGGGCCAGTTACCTCTCTGAGCTGTAACTTTCTCCTCCGTAAAAGGAAAGGCTTGGACAAAGTGAGATAAGGTTTCCTTTAGATGCAAACCCTATTAGTTTGTAACTTTAGAATTCTTTGGCTGGATCTATTGCTTCCCTAACCTGTTTATAGTTTAGGATGGGCTCCTGAACTTTTAGAAACCATCGACCCCCTTCTACCCCACAGAAAACCTCAGCACTGGCACATGGACAGCTATTACCTCTCAAGACTTTGTGTTGGCAGACATTAAACCACTAGGCTCATAGAATCAATTATTTTCCCTTCCAATATAAATCATTCCTCTCCTCATCTCATCCCAGTTCTTGCCAGTTCCTTTCCTTAAAGCCTCCAGATTTATGAGTCAACCTTCTGCCCTCTCTTCCTACATACTACTGGCACAGAACCGCCCAGTATGGCATGCCTGCATCAAAGAAGGTGCTGTGCTGTGTGAGCAAAGCAAAACTGCAGTAGCTCAGAAGAAACACGAGATGTACAAATTTAGAGCCAATCCCACTCCAAATGTTCATATGGACTATTTGTGCCTGACCTATGGAAGAGTCTTCCGAGCTCATATTGGTCTGATCAGTCAATCAGACAACACTGTACCTTGACCCCAACATAGTGATGTCATTTGGATCATCTTTGAGAACAAAGAACAACAACCAGCAACCAACCATCCATTTAATATTCAACAAACATTTATTAAGCACCTACTGTGTGCAGGGTCCCATGTTGCACATTAGAAGTACAAAGACAAAAACTACCTTCAAGATCTTTTGGGGTGGAGGTGGAAAGATGATATAAAGGCAAATCATATAATACAGAGGACAAAGAAGATAGCTAGAAAAGGAGGGGACCAGCACTAACAAATGGGATATCATTGCAAGGTGAATTGAGGAAGGAATGCCTCCATGTACAGATTAAACCGTAAACAAATGAATATAGTAGGAGGTGGCGCTTTGAATTGGGGGCATAAATAGTCCAGTTTAGCTAGAATGTAGAGTGCGTAAAACTATGTACTATACAATGAGGCTGGAAGTAGGCTGGACTCAGATTAGGGAGAGCCTTAAATGCCAGGCCAGAAGTTTGCACTTTATCTGTTGAAGTAGGGAACCACCGAAGCTTTTGATTTAGGCAGAGACCTAGACATATGCTCTGGGGAGACTTGGGAGGAGCTGTATACATGTCCTAGTGGGAAATAAGGGGATGAATACAAAAGGTGTCATGGTGGTAGAATTGACAGGACTTGGCAATGGTTTGGATGTGAGGGAAAGGGAAGTCAAGGATGACTTGGAGGTTTTGAGCCTGGGTGCCTGGGGAAAATGGTGGGGGCCATTAACAGAAATAAGGAAGTTGAGAAAGGGCAGACTTGGGGGTGGGGTGGGACTGATGAGTTCATTTTGCACATTTGAGTATAAGGTAACGGGGAAGGCAGGAATTGGACCAGCGAGCTATAGATCTCTTATTGCCCTAAATCCTGGGAGCCTCTGAATCTCAGAAATGAGCCATTTTTGAACCCTTTCCAATGACCTCAGGATTTGGGGGAAGGAGCAGTCCATGCCATTAAGAAGCAAAGGATTGTTGTGAGGATCTTTTATATGAGAGCACATTTTTCAAGAGGCAGTAATAACAGCTCACATTCACAAAGCATTTTATGGTTTACAATTGGTTTTTCGTAGGGTTCATTTTCATCACCCTGCATCTTTACTCTTAGAGACATTCTACATGATCTCTGTTCCCTGTTCTGCCATTTATCTGGTCTACGACTTGGGCGGGGCAAGTCACATGCTCTCCCTGGGCCAGAGACTCCTCATTGGTAAAATGGGGCTAATAATATTTGCACTACCTATCTCCAAAAGGCTGTTGTGAGTAAAGATCTTAGTAGGTTGCAAAGCCCTTAAAAACAGGGAGGGGAGGGGCAGCTAGGTGGCGCAGCGAATAGAGTACCAGCCCTGGAGTCAGGAGGACCAGACACTTAACACAAAAAACTAGCCGTGTGACCTTGGGCAAGTCACTTAACCCCAATTGCCCTCCAAAAAAATAAAAGCAAAAAAATGAAAATTTTAAAAAAAGAGTGAGGGGACTGTTTTTGTCATCATAATGACAAAACTACCTGCTCAAGAACCACTTGCCTCTGTATGGTTTGCCACCAAGGGTAAATACTGAATCTGTTTACTAGCTGTGTGACCTTGGACAAGTCACTTAACCCCAATTGCCTTGCCTTCCCCCTCCAAAAAAAAAAGTTAGTAGAAGTGGATGGGACCTCAGAGGGCATCTACTCCAACCCACTGCCCACTGATAGGGGCAGTTATTTGCTGTCTTCCCTGGCAAGTCTCTTCCTGAAGATATCCAGTAACATGGGGCTCACTGTCTCCTAAAGCAGGCCAGGTCATTGTTGGGCAGAGCTAGTTTAACTTTGTTATATCTATCACATGTCTCCTTTCTGTCACCAAGCAGAATATCTTTCTCATTGTAGACTTTTAGCTATTTGGAGACCACTATAACATCCCTTTCCCCCCACCCAAGTATTGTCTTTTCCAGATGAAATATCCCCAGTTTCTTAAAAAAAAAAACACCAAACATGTCTTTTATAGCATAGTTTGGAGTTTCTTTTCTATCTCTAGACATGTTCCAATTTGTTGTTTTTCCACCTAAATAGCAAGGCTCAGACCTGAAAATGATACTACAGATGTGATTTGACCAGGGCAGAGCACAGTGGGTTTATCACCTCTTCTCTCCTTCTGGACAGGAGACCCACAGAACCTAACCAGGGGAGGGTGGAGGAAGAGGCCACTGGGGAAGAGGTGGAGGCAAGAATCACAGCAACAAGAATAGTTATAATCTTGTTGCTGTTCAGTCGTTTCAGTTGTATCTGACTCTTTCTGATTTAATATTTGGAGTTTTCTTGGCAAAGGTACTAGAGTGTTTGCCATTTCCTTCTCCAACTCATTTGACAGGTAAAGAAACTGAGGCAAACAGGATTAAGTAACTTGTCCAGGGTCACAAAGCAGATAAGTGTCTGAGACTAGATTTGAACTCAGGTCCTTCTGACTCCAGGCCAAGTGCTCTAACCACTATACCACCTAGCTGCTCACCTCACATATATAAATATATAAATGTTTTATGGTTTAAAATTACTCTCCCCTCAACCCTGAGCTATACCTCCAAGGTTATACCAGTTAGTAAACAGCAGAGTCTGGATTCAAACCTAGACCCTCTGACTCCAAATTCCAAGCTCTTTTCCCCTCATCATGTCCCCTTTTGAGCCAAGACCTGTTTACCTCACACTGTTCCAGTTAAGACTTTAAAAGCCCAAGCCGGATGGAGAGGAAATGGTGCTGATGGGCAGCTTTCCCTCTTCTCTCCCCCCAGGAACAGGCAAGCATGAGGGAGAAAGGCTCTTCTTCCTCTAGGGGCCTGGGAGGAGGAAGGAAAGCCAAGTCAGGGAGGTAGCCCCAGGAAATGGCTCTGGTTCTGGGGCAGCTCCAGGGACTTGGCTCCTCAGCCAACAGGAAAATGTCCATCAGGCTGAGCCTGCAGGCAGCTCACACAATAAGGAGCTGTCCCAGTCTCCGGGGCCAGGCCAGGAGAGGAGGAGCCTGGGAGACAGCACAGGGAGATACCTTTATCCCACCAGCCCAGGACCAAGCTCAGCCGGACACAGCCCTCCCCTTGTCCAGCCCAAGCGAGTCACTGCCCTCGCACATTGTGCTGGAGCTTCCCAGATGGAGACGTTGACCCATGGCGGGGTTGAGGGCAGGCTTCTGGGATGAGGACTTCTGAGTCTGGGGCCTGATGAGGTTTGTTCATATTAACAAAGGAGAACAGGGAAACCTAACACCTCCTTGGGAAGCTAGCCAGCAGAACTGTGCCCCAACCCCCACCCCCAGGCCCTAAGCAATGATCTTTACTGGGATGTGCATTTGAGAAATCACATGACCAAAGGGGCTTCCTGTTTCCAGTACCCCATCCTTAAAAGGATGGCTTGGTCACAAAGCCCCTTTGGGGCTCTATTTCCATTAATTTCAGGCTATTGGACATCCTCTTAGCCTTTTGCTAAATACTATCAATTCAGCTACGTCAGAGGTGAGGTAGCAAGGTCGGGGAGTAGGAGTGGGATTAGAGTTATAGAACAGGAGAAGGCATCTGAATTTAAGGGATGATGTGTGAGCCCACCTGTATTGCCCTCTTGTCCCCCAGGTTGTAACCTGGGAGAAAACACTTTTGTTTATTTCAGAAATGTGTGAAACCCAAAGCCTTATTTTTAATTCTATTATGATTAGTCTAACATAGTCTTAGGAATTTTGAATAACCTCCTTAAGATCAGGGACTATTTCATATTTTACCTTTATAACCCCAGGCCTAGCACTATGACTTGCTTTAAAAAATGTTGATTGAATTGAATTAAGACTATGAGGTGGGATTTAGCTGGGAGGCAGATTTAAGTTCATTAAGAAGAATTTTCCAAGAAATCAGAGAACTATCCAATGACAGAATGGATAACTCCAGGAAGTGGTGAGTTCCCCATTACTGAAGGTAACTTTCTTGAACACCCAGATTTGGCCATGAAGGGAGGTGACCTGGGAGAATTCCAGACAACTGGGAAAGTTGGCCCAGGATTTAAACAAAATATTTGCCACAGATAACTTCACTTAGAGATAGAAGATAGTTGTTTATGTACTATAATTTATGTACTCCTAGCCATATTGGAAGTAGGATAATAGAAACCCTTGTGTGAATAGAGAAACTGAGGGACCTAAGAGAGAGAAAAGCTCCAGGAAGTTGTGATGCTTGGCCCAGAGAGCCCTTCATCATCACAGATGTTAGAAGTTTTAAGTAAGAGGCATGTCCCAAGTCAGGCCCCAATAAAATGGGGGGAAATTGAGCTGCCTATCTCATGAAGTTACTGTGGTCAAAGCAGCAGAAGAGAAGGCTTGGGAGGTTGGGGTGGAGAAAGTGATGATTGTTTTCAGGTGCTCAAAAGCTGCCTTATGGAAAAAGAGTCAGGCTGATTCTGCTTGGCCTCAGAAGGCAGAAGGACCAATCAGTGAGAGCTGCAAAGAAGCAGATTTTGGTTCAATGTAAGGAGTAAAATTCCTAGCAATCCAAAAAGTGGAATGGGCTGCTTCAGAAGCAGTTGGTGGGTCCCTTGTTCAGGAATGGGTTAAACCCAGTAGCCTCTCTCAACCCTAAAGTTCTGTGATTCTGTAAACTATATAGTGCTACATATTATTAGCATCATTATTATTTTTATTACTTTAAGATGAGCTATTATTTTTATTAATTATTATTATGAGATATTACTATTTTAATTAATTACTATTACTATGACTTCCACATGCCCATAATTTTTTTCCTCTCATGTGCCATCACAAAACATGTTGAGACTCCACCATCTTTGGGTACTTGTGGCTGCCTTCGCACATCTGGGGCTTGAGGGCTACAGCTGGGCTGGCCCAGGGCTTCTGCCTTCTGAGGATTCCCTCCTACTTCCTCCAAGAAGAAATAGCCCCTGTGCTCCTGAAACTTGAGGCCCGTAATGTAATGATAACAGTTGTCACTATTTGTGGCTGTGACTCTGGCCTCTGCCTAGGAGCAGTGAAGACATCGGAACCTTTCTCAGAGGCTGTACAGGGATACACTGTTGGAGAGCTAAGCAAACCTGGCCTGTCTGGGACCTACAGTTCCCAAACCAGATGTGAGCCAACAGCTGGAGCAAGGAGAGAGAGATCATTTGGGTCCTCGAGGGACATTAGCCAAAACAAGGAGACATTGAGATGAGAAGAGTGAGAACCATAGCAATGGTGGAGCAAGGATTTGAAATTCTGTCTCTAACTCCAAATCCTCCTCAGACTTCCATGGGTTCATCATAATCTCTATACCAGAAACTTTCAGTTGCACAAATCTGGCTGCTGCATCTTTTCCCTGAGCTCTGTCCCCACATCACTCGAACGTCATATAGACTCTTCAAGCTCCACCTATCCAGAACAGAATGCAGATCTTTTCCCCTAAGCCTATACCTCCTCCTAATTTTCCTATTTCTCTTAAAAAACAACTCTACATCTAGTCATCCCGGTTTGTAGCATAGGAGTCCTCATTGATTCCCCCTTCTCCTTTACCCCATTTCCAATCATTTGCCACATGCTGTGTTATCTCATGTCTGTCCCCTTTTCCTTACTTACACAGCCCCCCTCTCTAGTTCAACCCCTCATCACTGCTTGCCTGAACTATTGAATTAGCCTCCTGATGATTCTCTCCCCTCTCTAAGCCATCATCCACACAACTCCCTAAATAATCTGCATGAGGCCCAGGTTAACTGTGTTACTATCCTGCTCAAAAATCTTCAGTGGCTCCCTACTGCCAATAGACAGACTCCTCACCTTGGTATTTAAAGCACTCCACAGTATGGTTCCAGCCTATTTTTCCAGATTTATTTCCTATTACTCCTCATCACATACTCTACATTCCAGTGAAAGTGGACATTCCACCTCTCACTTATGTGTCTTTGCACAGGCTGTCTCTTATGCCTAGAATACCTTTGAAATTAATAGCTCTTAAAAAAAAGAAATTAATAGCTCTTTGCCAGGTTTAGCTCAGCTGCAGCCTCCTATACAAGACTTTTCCTGACACTTTGCCTTCTTCCTCCAAGACCAAAAAATGTGAAGCCACTGTCAGTTTTAAAACTTGGTGCTGTATCTCATTGGATCCCAAGGAGGCATGTCATAGTGTATCAGGTACTATACTAAGACCAAGCTAAGCCACTGGCTTTCTCCAGAACATCCCATAGTCTTGCAGAATGTCAGAACTGGAAGGAACCTTAGGACATGGAATATTAGAGCTAGGAAGATGGGATATTGATACTTGGGAGGGGCCTTAGAGCACAGAACATAGAATGTTAAAGCTGGGAGGGACCTTAGAATATAAAATACAAATTATTAGAATGTAGAATGTCAGATCTGGAAGGTGCCTTAGAGACCATCCTGTTCAAGTTCCTTAATTTGCATATGGGGAAACTGAGGCCCAAAGAAGGGAAGTAATTTATTAGAGTTCATGCAGAACTAAGACTAGAAACCCAGGTCTCCTGACTCCCACAGTTCCTGCCATTGTACACCACTATATTTTCATTTGCTTTTCTTACATTTCTTCCATATTTTTGAGAGATCTAGCAATCTCTCATTCTTCCTTTCATCCCTCCCATGCAGAAATGGAGATATGAGGCCTGTTAGGAGTTTAGAGTATTTCAGAACTTTGTGTTATGTAAACATTATCTAAAATATCCATAGTCATCACCATAACAAACTTGGTTTTGACTGGACCAGAGGATGAGTTCCCAAAATTCAGAACAGAGCAGATTCCCCTGGGACTAAGTCTAAGAATCTTGTTTGAGAGGGAGTACTCCAGCTGACCTCTGTTGTTCTGAGAACTCAGAAATCCATTAGGTTGAAAAGAAAGCCAATTACATTGAAATATAGTTATAATTTTTTTTTCAAAAACAAGTTCGCAGACACCAGGTGAAGTGCCCCGATCTGGTTTACCCTCATCATTTTACAAAGAAAATAAAGCCAAACCTGGAAAAGGAGGGCCTTGCCTATGGTCAGATAGGGAGGTAGTAAGCAGAAGAGCCACAAAGTGAGGCGATGCTCTCTTTGCCTCCTGAGGCGGCTCCTTCCAGCACACCAGGCTGTCCCTGGTCTGGCGTGCCTGGTTCCTCCCCACCTCTGTGCAGCTCCTGGCTTTTCTTCTTCCTGATCCCCATTCCCCTTCCCTCCCCTAGCTTATCATGGGCTGGCTTATTTTCAAGCTTTCTTTTCTCCCTCTCCCTCCTCCCCCTTCTTCTCATCTCTTTTGTGAGTGAATTATTGATAGGCCTTCCCCATTCCCTCCCTGCGAGGCTGGGAGGGCCATTCTTGTACCCCTCTACCCTCCCCAGCAGCCTTTGGAGGCTGTTGCCAGGAAGTCAGCTGGAGCTTCCAGGCTGTGGCTGGTGCTACCTGGCTTGGATTGTGACCTAGTGCTCAAGCCCTTCCCATCTACATCTTCTCACTCCTCCCCCCTCCCCACCTCCCAAAGGCAGAGTTGGAAAAAGAAGACATTTCTCCTACAGGCCTTGTTTGCCGGAAGGTTCCCAAAGCAAGGGCATCCTTTGGTGGGGGAGAAGGGAAGGAGTGGGTAGGCCAGACAGAGAGAGGGCCAATTCCTGAGAAGAGAAGTCCTGACCTTTCTCAGATTGGCGCCCGATTCGCAGAGAAGCGGGGAACTCTCCAAAGTCTCGGGGGCTCCTTGGTGGAAGGTGGTTGGCAATTGATAGATCTCACAGAGCCATGCTTGTGCAGTTCTGCTGGCTTTTACATAAGGTCATTGTTTTCAGAGGTAAAAGAGGTTTTTGTCTCTGCTCTGGAGACGTGACAGAGGGAGGAACAATTTCCCCCATTCATCTTTAATTCCCTATTTGAATTAGGGCCCATTGCCCTAAGTTAAAAGAGACATTAATGGCACCATTTCCCTGCCCTCAGATATTCCAGTGAGCAGGTGGTGGAACTTGGTCTGTGGCTCACCGAGTTGCGAGGATTGGGTTTGTTCTGAATACTCTGAGGGTGCAGTCACAGGTCACGTGATTGGTCAACGCTCCATGGGCCCATGCCTTATGAAACAAATTGTGCCCCCCGACCCAGTCCTTCTCACACCTTGGGTGGTTAAGGAGGATTTTTGTAAGGTCCCAGAGAGGCGATGGCTTTGGGCCTTGTCCTACTGCTGTCCATCTGTCCCTAAGATCCTTTGCCCACCCTTTGAAAGCTGAGGGACACTTTGGGAAGCTGGTCTAAGGAGGGGGCATGGCAGGTGGGGAGGTATCTGGGAGTGATAAGAAGATGGACACACATCCCAGTTGGGGTACACTTTCCCTCCCCTGCATGTACTCTGTGATCCACTAAACTGCCCACCCAATGCTCCTCACACAAGACACTCTCATCTCGAAGTCTGCATCCCCCATGCCTGGAACGATCTCTCTCCTGTCCTCTGCCTCTTACTATCCCAGACTCTCTAAGACTCAGCTCAAATCCATCTTCTGCACGAGACCTTTCCTAGTGTCCCTCCCACAGCCACTAGTGCCTTCCTTTCTGATATGACCTTTCATTTACATTTATATCTCTTGTATGTACCTGGATATTCATATATTGTCTCCTTCAGAATGGAAGTTCCTTGAGGGCAAGGACTGTGTGTTTCACCTTTCATATCATCCTCAGTGCATAAAACAATTCCTGGTACATACCAGGTGTTTAATAAATGCTTTTTTGACTGACTTCAAGTATTATAAAGTACTTTGTAATATTTCTGTGAAGTATGTAGCACCAATATTATCCTGATCCCATTTTCCAGATCAAGAAACTGAGATTCAAAGGGGGAAAAACTTGGGTAGGATATTTCTCCTCCCTAGGACTTAGTTTCCTTATTTGTGAAATTAGTCGATTAGAATAAGAGGCTTTCTTAGGTCCTTTCCAGCCCTAGACCCTCAATCCTATGACTTTTACATAGGTCATACAAGTGGTCAGAGCTGGGGCTAGGTCTGGTCTGCTAAATACTGGTTTGGTCCTCCAGTCCAGCATGCTTTCCCCTGGCCAGAAGAAGGCAGCCCAGAGCAGCTTAGCCCTTACTGAAAAGGCATGGGGGCAGGAACAGGATCGGGAGGAGTAGGAAACAGAATTACAGATTAACACCAGGTAACCGGCTACAACCCTTTTGGCAGCTGCAGGCCTCCAGAGGCAGCTGGAGGGTCATCAAATAAGCCCTGGGGCAGAGGGTGTCAGAGGGTGCAAGTTTGGGAGTCCAGTAGGTACCTGCTCCTGTGTCCACTGCCTTAGTGAACAAAACCTCAGTTTACAACCGTATCCTTCTGTACTAGAGGTTTGGGTGGGTCTGTCACGAAGGGACCATGTGCCCGGAAAATCCCAGCCACCAGAGGATTAAATCTGACTCTGACGTCATTTGTGTGAATGAAGGAACTGACTTGTTTTAACTGTTTGGTGGGGTGGTGATTGTGGGTTTGGCTTTTTTTTTTTTTTTTTTGGTGGGAAAGAGTCTGACTTGCTTTGTGGAAAAGCTAGGTAGGAGGAACTTTACTTCTTCCTCTCTCCCTCACCCTCTACCCCTGGCCCCCTCTGTGGACTGGAATCCCTCAGTCATTTCTAAGTATTTATAATTCTTATCCCCAAATCTCTTGTAGGTCCCTTGGATCTATTTAGCTGCTTTTAAATACAGAACTAGATCTCAGAGGGAGCTTCCAGGTTCATCTATCTCAACTTCATAATATTACAGATGGGGAACAGGAGATACAGAGCAGGGCCAAATGTCTTGTCCAAGGTCACCAGGTAATTAGTGACAGAGCAGAGACTTGAACTCAGGTCCTGTGGCACCTAAGTTTACTGTGGCTTCAAGGTCCTAGAACATGTTAGAGCTAGGAAGACCCTTAGAATACAGAGTATTAGAATTGAAAGAGTCCTTAGGATAGAACACGTTAGAGTGTATTCTGTTAGGACAAAGGATTTATTGAGTCAGAGCTTGAAGGGACCATAGAAATCTAGTGCTGATTCCACATTTTCATCAGGGCCACTGAGGCCTAGAGAGGTTGAGTGATTCGCTCACATAGTAGTAAGTGGCAGAGTAAAGATTTGAACCCAGGTGCTCACATTCTAGAGCTGGAATGCTTTCCAGTGAACTACAGAAGTGTAGAGTACCATGAAACATAGAACTGACATTGTTCTATGTGCCTTAGACCAGTGATGTTAAACTCAAATAGAAAAACATAGTAACTTAGAAAACCACAAATCAACATTATCTATGTTGTATTGTATTGTCTTTTTATTTATTTTGTTAAACATTTTCCCGATTGCATTTAAATCTGGTTTGAGTGAAGGGAGTTTTACAGGCTTGTGGCTTGGGCCTTGAGTCTGATACCTGTCTTAGAACACAGAATTCTAAAACTTGAAGGGGTCTCACATTATATAAAACAGAATGTCAGAGCTGGATGGAAGGACCCTTCATCATCAACAACACTACATTACTGTCATCCTGGCTAACATTTAGATGATGTTTTCAGGTTTTCAGAGCACTTGCTATGCACTGTTATCTAATGCGAAAGCCAGACCTTAAAACATGGAATGTGAGAGCTGCAAAGGAATATAGAGGTCATCTAGTGACCCACTTATTTTATAGAGGGAGAAACTAAGGTCAAGAAAAATTGTGATTTCCTCCCTTACAATCTTTGCAGAGGTGGACGGCTGTGGACATAAGAATATTGAATATACAGCCAGACTCTCCTGATGCGTTGTTTTTGTGGAAACATTTTTTCCCTCTCTTTAAGGATTGTTACAAGAAAAGTCTCCCTGGGTGGAAAGCATTTAGGATGCATTTGGAAATGAATGTGATGTAATAACAAAATATACTAATAATTTTTTAAAGCCAGAAAAAGAAAGTAATTGAATCATTGAAGAAGCCAGAACTGGAACCCATGCCTCTTGACGCCCAAGTTTGGGAATCTTTCCACTCCCCATTACCTTACTTCATGTAGAAAATTAATGGATATTTTTTTGAGACTCCCTGAAGCAACCTAGATTTGAAGCAAATGTAGAATAGGGAGGAGAGAGAATCAGAGCTAAGCTGGCTCTGATCTGTCTTGGTAATTCCCCTGGATAGTCCAACAAACAGGTTCTGAAACACTTCAGTGAAATGCATCTGGGTTAGCAGTTAGCTTTGGGGATGTGATAAAGCCATGGGCTGCTCTTACCTCAGATAATATCATAAGAAGCAAGGATCCCCCAGCTGGTCCCTCCCAGCTCCAAAATTCTATTTGTTATCTTTCAAGGTTCCTTTAAGTTCTAAAATTCTATGTTCTAGAACCCCTTCTAGTCCTGTTTGGTCCTTTCTGCTTCTGTCCAGCTTTGGAGTCAGAGGACCTGGGCTCATATCCTAGAACCCAGTTAGGCTAACTGGGGTTGGTGCTACAGCAGCCATGGAGAAGGGAACATTCCAAAAAGCCAAGAGAGATCAATACCTCAAGCAGTTATTGCTCCATCCCCAAGGATTAAAGATTATCAATACATCAGATTTCTGGATTTCCCACCGTGACCATGATATTTGCAATGGGCACTTGAAGAAAACCATACAATGACTCCACCAGTAAAGATTCAGTCTGGCCTCAGTAGCTCCAGCAGTGACCCAGACAAACCTACACTAGCTTCAATGCTGGTATTGCTGGGCATATAGAAATAGTAAACCATCAACAAGCATTTCTTAAGAGCCTACTGTGTGTCAGGTATTGTGTTAGACACTGGGGATACAAAGATAAAAGTGAAACAGTCCCTGCCCTCAGGGAGCTTACAAGACAGATACTATAAGTAGTAATGGATAGAGTGGTGGACTTGGAGACAGGAGGACCTGGGTTCCAAATCTGACCTCAGATACTAACTGTGTGACCCAGGACAAGAGTCAACTGTGTGACTCTCTTGACTTTAGTTCTTTTTTTCTTTTTTGGAGGGGGGAAAGCAAGGCAATTGGGGTTAAGTGACTTGCCCAAGATCACATGGCTAGTAAGTATTAAATGTCTGAGGTTGGATTTGAACTCAGGTCCTCCTGACTCCAGGGCGGGTGCTCTATTCACTGAGACACCTAGCTGCCCCAACTTCAGTTCTTAAATCTGTAAAATGAAGGAGTTGGATTGGATGGCCTTTCAGTTCTAAATCTACTATGCTACATGTACAGAAAAGTATTTCTAGATGTACAAAATAGATTCAGGGTAGTTTTGGAAGGGAGGGCATAAGCCTTTAGGAGCTGGGAAGCATTCATATAGGAGGTGGTACTTGAATTGAGTTTTGAAGGAAACCAAAGATTTCAAGAGTCAGAGCTGGGGAGGGAGAGCCAGGCATGAGGGACAGACAGAGCAAAGGTTCCAAGATGGGAGACGGGTGTCATATGTGAAGAACAGCAAGTAGGCCAGTATGGCTGGAGTGCCGAGTACACAAAAGTAAGGTGGAGCCCGACTGGATGGCAAGGAGGGGCAAGGTCACAGGGAGCTTTAAATGCCTAACAGGAGCTTCTATTTGATCCTGGAGTTAATAGGGAGCCACCAGATTTTATTGAGGCAGGGTTGTAACAAGGTCAGACCTGCGAGTCAGGAAAATCAACTTGGCTGAAAGGAACCTCAGAGCATAGGAATGCAGGGCTTAAAGGGACTTTCTGATAGAATGTTGTAAGCTCCATTCCTTCTTGACTGAGGTGGGGGACTGGGCTGGTGGAATGTCTATTACCCACACTGTCAGGCACCGTGCAAGTGTTGGCTGTTTTTACTGAACTGCTTTTATTTTCTTTTTTAAATTCTTTGTTGGACTTTCCCTTAAGATTTGGAAACAACCACAGAGGTCCTGTAAATCTGGCCTCTCCCTGAAGCATCAGCTCCAGGGTTGTTCTGGGAGTCAGAGGATTTGAGTTTTCCGTTAATTCTAGTAACTTCTTGGCTCGTTCTCCATAAGCTGTCAGCGTTCTTCCAACCTGTGTGACCTTGGGCAATTTACTTAACATCTCTGAGCTTTACTTTCTTCCTCTGTAAATTAAGTGGGTATGACTAGAGGATCTTTAAAGTAACTTTCAATTCAGTCTACTATCTACAAATCTTTACAAAGCATTATGACAGGTGGCCATCCTGTTGCTGCTTTGAAAGACCTTGAACTTGATACTGCTTTAAAGGTTATGATGCATGCAAGAAGGATGGACCTGAGAGGCGCAATAGTGTGTTGGGTTGTGGAGTTTGGAGAGGCCTGGGTTCTAATCCCAGCCTGTGGGATCATAGACAAGTCACTTCACTGAATCTTGGTTTCCTCTTCAGTTTCCTCATCCATTCAAATGAGTATCGATCCCTAACCAGGCTATTTTAAGAATCAAATGAGATCACATATGTTAAGTGTTTTACAAACCACCTTTGTGAAACTTAAGTTGTTATATGACTGTCCAATGTTGTTATTATCCTGTTAATCATTTAATTCAACAGTATGAGCCTATGGGAAGGGTGATGAGGAAAAAAGGCCCTGAATCATCCCCAAGGAATCTGAATTGGATGGCTTTGCCCTCTCCCTCATCTTTCCTAGACAATCAGTTTTCAAATCTTATCACTTCCACCTCTGTGGTTTCTCTTGCATCTCCTACCGTTCTGCAGTCTCACTGCTACTGCCCGCCATCTTACAGGGAAGGGTTGGAGAGCTGGCCATAATCAAGCAGAACCATTGCCATAATCTCCTTATGGTTCTTCTCACCACTTATGCTCTTCCTCAGGCCTAAGACTTTCTTAGGCATATCTAGTTATATTCCAACTCTGCTCCAAAATCTTCAGTGACTACCTATTACCTTTCCTTTCTGGCCACAAAAGGCACTACTTATGAATATTTTTGTAATAATTGTACCTTTTCCCTCTGTCTTTGACCTTGGGACATATGCCCAGTAGTGGCATCCAATGCTTCCAGCCTCATTTCATATTGTTGCCCTACATACACTCCAGCCAAATGAAACTTTTGTTTTGTATTTGTCCCTAAATATACTCACTTAATTTGCAGCTCTCCATTTTGGGGCCAGTGTTACCTCCTTTGCTTGAAATGTCCTCCCTCCCTTCTTCCCTCTCTTCAACTGTTGAATTCCTACCCATTCTTTCAATTTTCACTTAAATTTGACTTTTCTTCATGAAGCTTTCCCTGTTCCTCACCCTCAAGCATAGAGTGCTTTGTGCTGTTTATCTCCAACTCAGCAAACATTAGTGAGTGCCTACAATGTGACCAGCACTGGGGATAGAAAGACAGAAAGAGACAGAGTGCCTGCCCTCAGGAAGCTTCCCTTCTTCCACCAGGGAAGCACTAATACACTTACCAGATAACATTATTTCTGTTAGAGCCCTCCTTTGAAGCCACCCCCTCGTGTAGAGGTGAATTCCAAGTTCTCAAAAGCTGAACCAGCAGAACCTACATAAGCTCAGGCAGCCAAGCTAGGAAAGCTGCATCTAAAGGCCCAGTGATGGACTTTGTCTCTGCAATCTGAGGACCAGTCTATCTAGACAAAGAGGTTCGTTGACATTTGGCCACAGGGTGATTAATTTACTGGCCACAGAAACTCTAGAAGACCGTCTGCTAAGGCAAGGGCCTGTGATCTACATCCACCGAGAAAATATTGATGTGAATAAAGTTACAGGTTCTTAACAAAGTGAAGAATGATCTCCGTATTTCCCAGGAGGAAACTCTCTTTACCACAGCTTCAGTTTTGCAATGTAAAGGTTTAGAAAGTTGTCTGGACACTCATAGGTTATGTGACTTGACCAAAGCCAATATGTATACCTATCAAAAGTGAGATTTGAACCCAGATCTTCCTAACTTTGTAACCTTCTCTCTGTCTGCTATACCTCTAAATTATTATTTTTTTTTTTAGTTTTTGAAAAAGTTTATTTTTGCTTATTGTTGAGTCATTTCAGTCATGTCCTACTCTTCCTGACTGCATTTAGGGTTTTCTTGACAAAGATACTGAGTATTTTGTCATTTCCTTCTCCAGCTCATTTTACAGACAAGGAAACTGAGGCAAACAGGGTTAAGTGACTTGCCCATGGTCACACAGCTAATAAGTGTCTGAGGCTGGATTTTAACTCAGGAAGATGAGTCTTCCTGACTCCAGGCCTAGCACTCTATCCACTGAGCTGCCTAGCTTCCCTTAGGGCCTGTAGTAGGAAGTCTTTATTAAACTGAATGGAGGACAGCTGAGCTTCATTTTGGTGTATGAGAATTCAAATATACAAAGCAGATATGTTCAGGAATGATTGTCCACATCATTGGTGCCAAACTCAAATAGAAACAGGAGAGCTACTAATCCCTATGGACCCGTGTTGGCTTAGGTTTAAAATGCAATCTTATCTATATTTTGTAGTATTTTTATCTGTTGTGTTAAATATTTCCCAAATACATTTTAATCTGGTCCAGGCAACACTTGGGAGTATTGTAGGTCAGTCTGTGTATTTGACAACCTGGTCCACATCACCAAACAATCATAGAACCTGGAGCCAAAGGGACCTTTAGAACACAGAATGGATAGAGCTTAGAGATCATAGAACACAGAATGTTAGATGTAGAAGGAAGCTTGAATTTTAAAATGACAGATCTGGAAGAGACCTTGGAGAATATCATCTGTCTACCTCTTACATTTTACAAGTGGGGAGACTGAGGCAGCGAGAGGGGGGAGGAGAGATGTAGTGCCTTGCTCAGGGGTCGCATGCTAAATGGTGGAGAGCTGGATTTGGAGCCTAGTTTCTCTGACTCCAGTTCCCGAGCTCTTTCCATGTTCTTATAGGTTGCTGTGATGAAAGCCTTTTGTAAACCTCAGAGCTGTATAGAAATGTGAGGAGTGGCTGTTGTGCTTCTTTACTTTAAATGGATTCTACCATGGGCCACCTTTTAAGTGTCAGTTTTCCCTAGTGTAAGTAAAGATTTGATTTACAAAATTTCTGCCTGTGCAGAATGCCTCAGGAACACACCTGCAGTATAAAGGGATGTCTGATGTAGGCTGGTCAGAGATCTTTTACTACAGACCTGTGACAGCTAAGAGCCAGGCTCCTTTGAGCTGTCAACCTGTCAAGACAGATCAGTTGGTCAGGCATTGTGCACCCAAGATATATTAAGTCCTTCAGAGATAGAATGAAAATTTTTTTGCCTTTAAAATTTTTTCTTAATTTATATTTATTTTTTTTTGTTTTCATGTGACTTTCTTCTCCAACTATTTCCCTTTCTTCCTTGTATTTAGAAAATTCTCCCCTTGTAGAAAAGATGTAAAAAGAGAGGTAAAATTAACTAGTACATCAGTTGACTGTGATGGTATAGGCCATGTGCTTTATTCAAAGTCTCTTACCTCTACAAAAAAATGGGGGGGGGGGAACATGTATTTTCTTACCTGGTCTTTGGGACCAAGCTTGACCATATAATCATGCTATTTAATTTCTGTTTTTCATCTCTCCATTTGAATTGCTGTAGTAATTTAAATTTTTTCTGGTTCTGCTTACTTCATTCTGCATCAGTTCATTTAAATTTTCCTTTGCTTTGTATTCTTCATATTTTTTCTTATGGTACAGTAAATAATCCATCACATTTATGTGCCTCAGTCTCTTTAACCATTTTCCATTTGATGGGTATCTACTTTGCTTGAGTTCTTTCCTACTACAGAAAGTACTGCTATATTTTGGTATGGATGGGACCTTTCTCTTTGTCCTTGACCTTCTTGGGTAGTGGGATCTTTGCCTTGTAGTGGGATATGGACATTTTAGAAATAAATTGAGAGGCAGCCTGGTATAAGGACAGACTCTAAAAATGCTGGACTTGGAATCAGGAGCTCTCAGAATCTTGGCCCTGCTCCTCAGTATCAGGACCTTGTACAGATCTTCTTTCCCTCTGAATATCTATGAATCTCAGCCTCCTTCCCCATTAAAAATGAGAGTGACTGACTAGATCAGGGGCTCTTAACCTATTTTGGGTCATGGGCCCCTTTGACAAACTGGTGAAGTCTATGGGCTCCTTCTCAAAATGATGTTTTGTTGCCTACATTCATAGTTGAAGGAAATGCTAAATTTCAGTAATTTCAGTTAGAAGTTAGTGAAAATAAGTAATTTTCCCCATATAACTTGATGCACTACCCTCCTCCCACCTCAATCTATGCATGGATTCACTCAGGAGTTTAAGAACCCTGGGTCTCTAGGGGGCAGCTAGGTGGCGCAGTGAATAGAGCACCGGCCCTGGAGTCAGGAGGACCTGAGTTCAAATCTGGCCTCAGACACTTGACATACTTACTAGCTATGTGACCTTGAGCAAATCACTTAACCCCAATTACCTTGTGTTCCCCTCTCCCCCAAAAAAGCCCAAACCTTGGATCTCCAATATACTTTAGATTTTAACTTTTAGGATTATTTAATCATCGGACCCCTCTGGGAGAGGGAGCACAAGTCTGTCAGTCAACAAACACTTGTTAAGTGCCTACTATATGTCAGGCACTATGCTAAGCACTAGGAATATAAAGAGTGGTAAAGGGGCGGCTAGGTGTCACAGTGAATAGAGCACCAGCCCTGGAGTCAGGAGGACCTCAGTTCAAATCCAGCCTCAGACACTTGACACAAAAAACTAGCAGTGTGACCTTGGGTAAATCACTTAACCCCAATTGCCCTACAAAAAAAAAGAATGGTAAAAGTATTATGATCATTTTAGAGTCATGGAAATGAAATTTAGGTAAGCTGACTTGCCCAGTCCTAGTATCTTCTGGCTGCCAAGTCTAGTGGTCCATCGACCATCCTGCAATGCCTGTGGAGAAGCTTATTCTGTCAGCAGGGACTTGAAGGTTACCTAGCCCACCATTCTGTTGCATAAGAGCTGCAGGAACCCTTCATGACTTGTCCCATAAATGGTCCTTACACCTTTGTTCTGATGCCCAACTGGAGCCTGAAATGGCATTTGTTTGGGGCATTAGGCTGCCTGTCTGCTGGGACCAAGAGAAGTGTCTCTCCTCCGGGTCAGCACAAGGCAGCGCCTTCCCTCCGCTCTAAACACCAGTGAGGTCTGAGCCTCACTGGTCCATTCCTTACCTGTTGGATTCCTAGTTGTCCTTGAATGCCCAACATTAAAGTTAGTCCTTCCATAAAGACTTTCCTGATCCCAGTCCGGTGAGCAATGAATGATCTTTCCCCTTGGATCTCCCATAGTGCTGTCTAATGCATTTATCTTATAAGGTTAGTTGTTGGGGTTATTTATATATGGCTTTTCATATACCCTTATTAGGGGTAATATCCATAGGACTTGGGGGCTCTCTCTTATCAGAATTCTTTATCTCCCCAATTAATTGATCCCTCAATTAACAAACATTAAATGCCTCCTATATTCTAGTCACAAGGCTGGGTGCTGAGGATAAAAAGACAAGCCTGAAATAATCCTTCTCCTCAAGGAGCTTATAGTCTACCAGGGAAAACAACATGTGCACAGATAACTATATGCAAAATCTAAACAAAGCCAATACGGAGTAATAATGGAGAGGAGTGGGACTAATCCCAGGGAGAGGGAGGCAATCAGGAGCCAAGTGTGTTTGAACTGAGTTTTGAAGGAAACGAGGGGTTTCATGTGCCACCATATGGGTCATGCCAACATACTGCACAAGAGTAAATGTCCAAAAGGACGTTTATTGAATGAAGGACCGGCCTCCTAACTTTGGTTCTCAGTCCCCAATATAGTGAGTTCATTCAGCCTTTACTAAGTGCTGCCCTGTGCTAGGGCCTGTTCTTGGCACCGGAGGAGTAATGGAGAGGGTGGGGATGAGCCCAGCCTGTATTTTCATCATCGGTGCTCATTTCAGGCCATTTCTCCAATGCCTGCCACATGCACAAAGGATGTGGGTTGCATTTGGGGACCATTCTTGGATGCGAGTTTCTTTGTTGGGTTTCCTATTGTTGACGCTGTTATTCTCATTAATGGCAGTTGGAGGGGCCAGTGGGAGGATCGACATCAGCCCACCTCATGGCTAATCAGACTGCATCCATGTCAGGGTAGTGGAAACAAGCCTAGCTTTGGAGTCGGAGATCTGGTTTTAAATCCCATCTCTGCTGTTTACTACCAGTCTGACCAGGGGCAAGTCACCTGACCCTTCAAGGCCTCAGTTTCCTCCTTCACTGGTGGCCTCTACGATTCTTTGCCACTTGAAATCCTATGATGCCTATGACACAGTCCCTAGCCTCTGGGAGCTCAGAAACTGGGGGGAGGGGCAGAGCTAACACCTGTGAAACAATTGTTGGGGAAATCAGTCATTGCTCCCAGATTGTTAATGCCTCTGGAGCTCAGAGGAAAGAAAGCAGGTTGTGGCTTAGGATGTTCAGGGAAGGCTTTCTGAAGGTGGTCCTGAGGCTAGATCTTGAAGGATGAATAGGGAAAGAGGAAGAAAAAAGGGTTGGATCAGAGGATGAGGAGGGAGTAGGATATGTCCTCTGGTTAGTGTCTCCACACCACCCCCCCCAACTTTGGGTACCTTCCCCGTTCCCTAACTTGCCTTGAGTAGTCATCTCCGATTTCAGGGCTTGGCCTGGGTGGTCCAAGCTATTGGGAGGGGGGTGTGTCTGTTCCTAGCCCTTCAAAGAGCAAAGAGAGATCCCTAGGACTCATTTGACAGGCAGCCTGGGTTATCTCCAATTGGCCTGTGGGGAGGCCCCTGATTGGCCACTCGCCGAGGAGCCACTCTGTTGCCGTGGCGATGCCCGGCTGACTCTAGCCCTGGTGTGTTGCGTGTGCCTGTGAGCTGGGGAGTAAGTCTCCCTAATCCTTCCAAGAGGGGAAAGGCGGAGGGGCCCTGAGGCTCCCTTGGGAGCCTAGGCTTACCCTGAAAGGTAGGGAAGGGTAGTAGGATGGAATTGCCTAGCCATGAGTATCCCTCTGTCATTCTGATGCTTAAAGGAAGACAGGCTATTCCCCTCCCAAACAGACACTAGCAGATTCTACCCCCCCTTCCCAACTTAACTGGGTGGGGAGTGGGAGGTGAGGACAAGCATGATTATACATGTCAAGTGCAGCAGGCATATTGGTGGGGTGTGGACCCAGGCCAATGCAGATTAGATCCTCCCCTGTCCTCCCTCCCCCAGCATTGTCCACAGGACAAGATTCCTAGGCTTGCTTTTAACTGGTATTTTTTGAGGCCTGCTTGGTTGTTTGCAAAGCGCAATGGTAGGCACCAGTGATGGCATCCATTTATCTTCCTCCCAGCCCCATGGAGATGACAGTCTGTATAAATGTGAGTTGTTGTCATTGTCAACTCACGTTTATACCCACTGCCTGACTCACAGCATTGTGAGTTCCTTCCCTTCCTTGTAAACTTTTTACTCCTATAGAGCTGGGAGGTGTTTCTCTGTAATGGTTTGAAATTCACCAAGAAGATGATACAGCCTGTCCCCGTGTGGAGCGCGTCCAAGAGTGCTGGACTTGGAGTCTTTGGACCCGAGTTCAGCTGCTGGTGGTTATGTGCTGTGGATAAAGTCACCCAACCTCCCTGGCTATTTCCTCATCTTTAAAAATCAATGATTGGGATCCCTAGACCACTGACCTTGGTGTGTTATGTAGGATAAGGAGGTTTAGACCTGGAAGGAATAAGGCCTTAGAGATCAACCTATCCAAACTTTTAATTTTACAGATAAGTAAAATTAGGCCCAGAAGGAAAGCGATTTGTGCAAGGATACATGGCCAAGTTAGAAGCAGAATAAATTTGAACTCAGGTCTTCTGATTCCAGATCTAGTGCTTTTCCCATAAAACTTCTAGGTTGTGAGAAAAGCATTTTTGTAAATGATAAAATTACAGTATAAATGTGGGCTAGTAATAATACCACCAATCCTGGGACCCTCTCCCCCATTCACACACTCACAACTCTCTCTCCTTCTTCTCTTTCCTCTTCTTTCTCCTCTTCCCTCTCTCAGCTTCAGGGACACAAGGCGGCCAGAAAGGATACCCATTGCCACAGCTTGCTAGAGTGGGGGAGGGGTGGAGGAGAGGGGGGGCACTTAAAGCCAGTGGTGGGCATCCGGCTGGCCACATTCGGCTGCTTAATCCGATCAGCACAGGGGGGATGGGAATGTGAAGGGAAGAGGAAGAAGGGAGGTTTTATAAGGTTGGGAGCAGGCAGGAAGGGTGGGGGGTAGTGCAGGGAGAGGGGAGCTTAAGGACCCAGAATGGGTACAGCTTACACAAGGGGGGAAGAAGGGGGGGAATATGGATTTATGTTGAGCCCAAGGTATCCCCATTGTGACTGCCAGAGCCCTGTTCAGCTACAAGGCTTCCCTGCAAAGTTCTCTGTAGTGGCCTCATTAAAGTTTACCCATCACCCCAAGGGAAAGGGAAAGATCCAGCTGATAGTGGTAGCCAGAGCCCTTTTCTCCTCCTCCTCCCCCCCACTCCCCTTCCTCCTCCTCCTCCCTTCCTTCCTTCCCTCTTCCCCCACTCCCTCCGCCCAGGCGCACATACACCTTTGGACTCCCTGCACATGCGCCACAGTTCCATATGTCACGGTGACACGAGGCTGCTCCCGGCTGCCTGACCCCCCCATTGTCCTGCCAAGGGAGTGAGGATGCAGGGAACAGGAAGCGGGGGGGGGGGGGGGACCGCCATCTGCCTGTGGCTCAGAGCAGCGGCAACAGCGGCAGCGGCAGCCGTGGCAGCAGCGTCTTTGTTTGGATCCCGGCTGGGGCCGGGAATGGTTCTTAAGGAATTGCTCCCAAAGTCCTCGCTCCCTGGCCCTTGCAAAGCTCTGCTGGGTGAAATAAAGGATTTGCTGTGTGTTGGGGGTGGGGGAGTGAGTGAGGAGGGAGGATGGAAAAGGAGGAGGGAATCCACAGGGGGAGGAGGGAAGAACAGACTACTCCCATCTTGACCAGGATATCCCGTGTCTCTCTCTCTCTCTCTCTCTCTCTCTCTCTCTCTCTCTCTCTCTCTCTCTCTCTCTCTGGCACGCACACACACACGCACATACACACACACTCAGCACAAACCCCTCCCTCCCCGCTCTGGCTCAGGGATTCAGCCTCTCTACCTTCTCCCTTACACACCTCCCCACAGTGTCAGCTTACGGGTACAATCTCTGACAGGGATGGGGGGAGGAGAGGGAGCTGCCTGTATCTGTGTGGACACACCCTACAGGCAGGGAGGGAGGGAGGGGAGAGGGAGGGGGGGGGGGGGGCCAGAGAGAGAGAGACAGAGAAGCTGTTCATGACCCAGAATGTGGGTGGCTGTGTTTGCAGGAAAGCTAGTAGAAAGATTGTGTGCATGAGCCAGAGGGTGGGTAGGTTACTCTGTGTGTGTGTGTGAGAGAGAGAAAGAGACAGACAGACAGACAAGGCAGGGGCCCGAGCCCAAGGGGAGGGAGACAGCTAGGAGGAAGGAGGTGGGAGGCTACTCTCTCTCCCTCCCCAGGGTGACAAGACAATGGGGACCCCTCCTTGAGGTAGAAGGGGTGGGGGCGGCAAGAAAGGAAGAAGCTGAGTTGGAGGGTGCATGGGGGGATGCAATGGCAGGTGGGTGTGGGAAGAAAAGGACTGTGCAGAGTAAAGGGGGCTAGTGTGGGAGGGGAAGGAGTGGTTTGGCACTCCTGAGATGGAGGAAGATTATAAGCACGGGAGCGAAGGGACCGTCTCTACCTGCGGAGTGGGGGGCTGTGAGCCAGAGAAAGCAGCCGAGCTGGAGAGGGGACATGAGAGGCAAGACGGAGGGGGTTCAGGACAATAATTTGGAGCTAGGTGTGAGAAACTGAGTTAAGCCGAGGGAAAGTGCTGGAGAAAGGCTAAGGTCTGTGGCTGCCTGCCCACCCAGAGGGCTTCATGGAGAGGTTATTAGGAAGATGCGTTCAAGAAGGCACTGGGGTGAGTGAATCTTTGTCAAAGGAGATAACATTTCAATTCTGAGACTCTAATGGGGCCTCCCATTATTTCCCTAATAGGTGCCATGGTGACAGGCGCTGTAAGAAATACTTAGATGGGAGTGTTGGATCTAAGGCTCAGGAGAGCCCTGGCCATCCCTGGGGCCCCTCCCAGATCTGTCTTCAGAGCACAAGGTCCATTAACTCAGGGGCTGGGAGTTTGGTTCGCTGGGTTTGGGGGAGAGGAAGCCACAAGAGAGAAGAACCTCTCACAGAGTGGAGCTGCTGCCCGTGGCTCCAGCCTTTTTGGTACTGTTAGGAGTCTTGAGGAAAGGAGTGGGGGGTCTTTAAGGAGAGAAAACCAAGGAGGGGGGAATTCTCTTTCTCTCTCTCTCTCTCTGCCTCTCTCTCTCTCTCTCTCTCTCTCTCTCTCTCTCTCTCTCTGTCTTCCCTTCCCCCTTCTCTTTTCTCTACTCTCCATATATCTCTCTCTTTCTCTGCCTCTCTCTCTGTCTCTGTCTCTCTCTGATTCTGTGTGTGCGTCTCTCTCTGTGTCTCTGTCTCTCTGTCTCTCTCTCTCTCTCGTATCTCATCTGTCCTACTGATGTGACTACCTCAGCCACAAGGATCAGGAGTCATCTACCCTCTTTGGTCCTTTCCCACCACTATCTTTGCCAACTAGGAATGTGGGTTTTGTTCCTCTTGATTAAGGGTGAACCTTTTCACCCTCTTCTTTTGAACTGGGGACACCTGGGGTGGGGCCAGTCAGCAGAAAGGCTTTTCCACAGGCTTGCTTCATGGCCTTGGATGAGCTGTTTCCCCTCTGAGCCCCAGTTTTCTCCTCTGTGAAATGAGGGGATTGGATGATCATTAAGCTTCCTTTTCAGATCTGTGATATGCCTGAGTCCTGGGGAAAGTAGCTAGAACCAAGGGGCAGCTCCAGGGCGAGGCTCTGACCAGAGGCACTAAATCTCAGCCCCTCTTGTTTTCAGATGACTCCTCGTCGGAGAGTTGCAGTGGGAACGGCTCCTCGACGTTGAACCCCTCCACCTCCAGCAGCACCCAGGGGGACACCTCCTTCCCCGAGATGAATGGTAATGGAGCCGTGGCCCCCATGGACTTCACAGCCTCGACAGAGGACCAGCCTATCAACCTCTGTGACAAGCTCCCCGCCTCTCATCTCCCCACCTCTTACCCAGCAGATAGCTGCAGCGCTGACGGGCTTCGGAGCAGGGTGAAGTATGCTGTAAAGGCAACCCCAGAGGTAAGTCTGGATGATAGGGACTAACAGACCATGGGCCCAAACAGGGAGTCATGGGCCTCCTTTCTTCCCCTCCATATAATAGTGATTGGGGGTCCTCTTGCACTAGAAACTGTGGTTCCTGTAGATTTAGGGTACTGGGCTCAAGGCCTGCAGAAGGAAGATAGCAGTAAGAACAGTTTCTGCTTACATATCTATGGTTCTTTAAGGTTTTCAGAGGAGGAAACTGAGGCACAGGGAAGCAAACTCTCTTGCTCACTCCAAGTCTAGGTCTCATTATTTGACACTAGGCTGCTGGTACATCCTTGAAAAAAAAGTACTTCCCACCTTGACTTTTATTTTAGGTCATAACAACCCCATAAGGATGACAGGAACATATAGTCTTGCCCCTATTTTTGAGTCAAAATGGAGAAAGGAAGCCTGGCTTGCCCAAAGTCATACAATCTATGATCAGACCTCAGTCCCAGGCCATTGGCTAGGGTGTCTGTGGACACAGGTCATGGCTGCTCCCTTCTCCACCGGACAAAAGCCAGCAAAGAAGGCTCTTCTGCCCCATCGTCATCTGCATCCTCCAAATTCCCAAGCTATGTATTACCTTTGGGTCATGGTATCTTAGATTTAGAGCTGGAAGGGAACCTTAGAGACCATTTAATCTCACCCCTTCATTTTTATAGATGAGGAAATCAATGTCTAATGGAGTTAAGTGGCCAAAGAATATATAGAAAAGCTGGGATTCTACCCCAGGAAGTTGGAGTACAAATCAAGGTACTTTCAACTGTTACTGTGCTGCCTCACAGGGTTCTGGTAAAGCAGATAGAGTCCCTGGCTTAGACTCAGGAAGATATGAGTTCAAATCCTGTCTCAGATACCAGCTATGTGATCCTGAGTAAGTCACTTAACCCCTGTCTGCCTCAATTATCTCATCTATTAAATGGAGATAATAATAGCACCTGCCTTACAGAGTTTTTGTAAGCCTCAAATCATCAAATGAGATCGCATTTGTTAAGTACTTTACAAACTCTAACATGCTCTATAAATGCAGTCTAATAGTAGTAGTAATAGTGGTGGGTAGTAGTAGTGGTGGTGGTAGTAGTAGTAGTCGCAGTGACAGTAGCGGTGGTAGTAGTAGTGGTAGTGGTAGTAGTAGTGGTGGTGGTGGTAGTAGTAGTGGTAGTGGCAGTGGCAGTGGTAGTAATAGTAGTAGCTGTTGTTTGTAAGCCTGAGACATTAATGATGATGACCATATCTCCAACTAGTCTATGAATTCAGGCCCCGTATGGGGGGGTGGGGCTGATGGCATGGGTTGAGCCGGTGGTGATATCCTAATCTTCAGGTCTGAACTCAGGTGCCACATGAGCTCATGGCAGCATAAAGGGAACAAGATTCCCTTAGGGTCTAGGAAAGTTACCTTTGGCAACTCCTAAGAACCATCCCTGTGTTGGGGGCTTGGATGTCTGCATAGCAGGCAGCCTGAAGTACTCAGGAAAGACAGTCCCAGCTCCCCGTCCTCTCAGTCCAGCCTTTGTGGCCTTGGGACAAGAGAGGCAGTTTGTCTGCCCTTGACAGTGGCCTCTTCAGAAAACAAACTCTCATTAGATTCCAGGAGTAGTGAATGACGGAGAGGAACAAGTCACAAGATGGGAGTCGGGAGGCATAGATTCCAGGTCCCGCTTAGCCAAGAGGTTTCTTCCTACTCCAAGTCCCATGCACCATTAATTTGACTTATTGCCTGCCTAATAGAATCCTGGGAACTGGCACTGGGTGAGGGACTGGAGGGTAAGCCCCATGTTGTTGGACAGCTGGCTGCCTATGGGAATAGGGACTCTGTAGCCTGATGAACTCGAGTCTGCACCAGTCACCAGACTTAAGGGGAGGGGGGCAGTGTCAAAACATAGATCAGAGTCTGGAGTAAATCAGAAGCAGCAGAAAGACCATGAGCAGAGGGAGTGGAGACAAGGATTTGAGATTGAGTTGTGGGTTCAGGAAGCTGCAAGTTGGACACTGCAGAGGTCTGGGAGGCTTTCTGGAAGCATTTGGTATCTGGGATCAGGAGACTTGGGTGTAGGCCCCAGTTATGTCACGACATTGCTGTGTGACCTTGACTGAGTCATTTTACTTCTCTCCATCTATACAGTGTGGGGCAGTTGGGGGGAATATAGGACTAGATGATCTCTTAAGGGCTCTAACAGCCCTAAAACTATGTGATTCTATGACTGTGAGTAGTTTCCTGTAGGTTACTTACCCTGCCAGAGTCTCGGTTTCCTCTTCTGTAAAATGGAGATGGCATGGTAGATACATTGGTAAGAACGCTAGCTCCAGACTCAGGAGGGTCTGGGTTCAGCTTCTGTGCCTGATCCTTAATCCTTATGTGGCCTTCACTTCTCTTCCATTTCCTCATCAGTAAAATGAGGGGCTTGGACCAAGTGGTCTCCACTGTCAGGCTTGAGATCTGTGGTCCTATGATTCTCCTCTTCTACAGGGCCATTTCTGTGACTTTAAAGGGCAAGGGGAAGCTTACCTTAAAGACTATGAAGTAATGAGTGTTAGTTGAACTTGGCATGAATGAACAAGTATGTGTTGTCAGAAAAGGGACGGGCAGCAGCCGTTCCATTTTGTCCCAGCAGTGGCAGTAAGGGGCACT
This sequence comes from Petaurus breviceps papuanus, assembly GCF_028583685.1. NCBI lineage: Eukaryota > Metazoa > Chordata > Mammalia > Diprotodontia > Petauridae > Petaurus > Petaurus breviceps. Next base: position 14,566,161 of record NW_027187368.1, on the reverse strand, counting down.
AAGGGGCAAACACTGACTGGAGTCCAGCTCCATGTTCTTGAGATTGGGGTCCCAGCTTTCCCCAAATGGTGCCTCCACCTAGAAGTGTGACAGCAGGGGCTGCCCTAGGGTACCCAGGAACGAATGAGATGTTGGACATAGAGAGATCCAGCCAGGTGGATAGAAGAAAAGAAATCCGTTTGCCCGTAAACTTATACCTGGAAGGGATCTTAGAAACCCCTTATTCTATAGATTAGGAAGCTGAGGCCCAGAGGTCACATAGTCAGACAAAGCTGGGACTTAAAATGAGGTCCTTTAGCTTCTGAGTTTAGAGCTCTTGCCATGGTCTCACAGTCTAGGTTTTTAGAAGGACGGCACAGGTTGGAACTTTAGAACCTTCCTCTTTGTACACTGGGTAATAGTAGTTCACATTTTTGTAGATTTCACATTTTAAAGAACGCTTTCCTCACAATACCTTGCGAGTATTATTACCCCCATTTTACAGACACAGACTGAGGTTCAGACAAGGGAAGTGGTCACACTGCTTAGCAGAAGTCATGTTGGAAACCAAAATTCGAACCCATGACTTTCCAAATGCAGGGTTTTTTGCCCTGTTCTCTTATGCCTCTCTATGTGTGGTCCTTGATTCCTGGTAGGTTGTGTCAAGGACAGGAACCAGATAAGTGAGGACAGAAAGGCATCAAAGTTGCACACAGACAGACCTGATCAAGATGTTGGGAGGGTAGGTGGGTGGCAATGTGCTCAAAGTGGGCTGCTGGGTGGGTGGGCACACCAGGAGACATAATGGCCCAGCAGTTTTCATTCATTTTTTCCCCCTTATCAGTCATTAGTTCACTTGTCCATTTACCAGTTCGCTCATTCATTCAACTTAGCTCAAGTTCCTACAATGTGCCCAGCCCTGTGCAACATAACAGAGATGCCTGCTAGAAATTGTACATGCCTCAGAGGCTGCACCTGACCCTACCCTAGTCAGGGAGATAAGACATGCAGGCCAAGCAAAAGGGGTACCTCCATCCAAGGGGAAAATGATAATAAATAATAAAGAGCAACAGTCCAAGGGTCTGTCCCAGGGCGGTCCGTGCTCAGGATTCAGGGAGGTAAAGAGGCAGGAAGTATTGTGAGGCAAGAGGAGGAAAGAAGGAAGATCCTTGGGAGGGCAGGGAAGGGTTCCTTGAGGAAGGGGCCTTGAAGGAGAACCAGGATTTGGGTCAGTACCTTTAGGAGAGGAGAAGCTCTCTTTCCTGCTGTAGTCTTAAGAGAGAACTTTCCTTGGGGAGGTCCATCATATACGTGTGTGTGTGTGTGTATGTGTTTATTTGATGCCAAAGAGATTTGATATGAGATTCATCTGTATTTGTTTACATATTCTTGTTATTTTATTTCTTTTATACATATTACTGATACAGGTCCTGGTAATAACAGTTCCATCCTCAGAGACAAGTATTAATAAGAAAAGTCTTGCTCACAGAGGAGTAACAATGACTCACATTTACACAGCTCTTTAAAGTCTGCAAGGACTTTGTCCATAAGCCCCTTATTTGATCCTCACAACAACTCTGAGACTTAGATAATATTCTTGTCCCACTCATAGAGATGAGGAAACTGAAGCTTGGAAGAGTTTAGTGACTCACCTCAGGGACACAGCTGCTGGGTGTTTCAAGCAGGATTTAGACCCCCAAGTCCAGCACTGCACTCACTGTGCCCAAAGGGCTGCCCTGCTGTACGTGAAGCACCGAAAGCCTTGCAGAAATGTCGCTCAGCCCATCAGATCCTCAGGGGAGGGAGGACCTGTGGAAAGAGCTGTGCAGGTGGGCTTCCCAGTGCCCCCATGGGGCTTGGCTCATGGATCCATTGATTATACAGACTGTCCCAAAAATCAAGTGTGGCTTGAAGCTAACCCCAATTCTGAGCTTTAGGTTACAGCTGCACTAAGACTTTTGGGACACCCTTGCTGCTGCTGCTGCTTCTCCTCCTCCTCCTCTTCCTCTTCCCCATTCTTCTCTTCTTCTTCCTCCTCCCTTCTCCTCTTCTTCCTCCTCCCCCTCCCCCTCCTCCTCCTCCTCCTCCTTTTCCCCCTCCCCATCCTTCTCCTCCTCCTCTTCTTCCTCCTTTTCCCCCTCCCCATCCTTCTCCTCCTCCTCTTCCTCCTCCTCCTCCTTCTCCTCCTCCTCTTCTTCCTTCCTTCCCCTCCCCCTCCTTCTCCTTCTTCCCTCCTATATAACTTAACATACCTGGAACAGTACCTCCATCACTCATGCACCTCAACATCCCCTTCCACGTCCTAGCAGAGTCTCTTGCACACTGCCGGGGCCAGAGTACGTTCATCTCCTGGCAGCCAAATCCCTGGTGATGAGCCTTTTTGCGTTAACTCTTGTAATCCTGAAATGACAGACACATATGGTCCAATGCTTCCATCCACTACCAGTGTTTCTCAGATGGTGTGAAACACCCACCACCCTCACTAGTGGGCCATAGCCCCATTGTGCAAAGATACTGACCCACTGGTGTGTGTCAGGTAAGAGCCTCATACTCCTCGAGAGCTGCCCGTTGTGAGGCAGAGAGGAAGTGAGAGCCAGAAAGCCCTCCTCAGGAGGGGAGGGTGAGTATAGCTCAGGAACGCTTTTGCAGAGTATGAGAAAGTAGCATGCCTTTGTGCGTTGTGGCCTGTCCTTACCTTCTACCAGCCTGTGGAAGGCCTTACATCCCGTTGGTGGGTGTCAAGTCACAGTGTATTTTGCCTTCCTCCCACACACCCCCTTAGTAGACTAAATCCTGCCTTCTTCCGTTGCTCATAGAGGTAAATCATAGTATTCCAGGCAGCATTCGAACCCAGATCTTCCTGACTGTGTCCAAAGGACTATGCTGCTGGCCATGAAGTGCTAACAGAACCAGAGAAAGGCCATAGTGGTTTTAAAATGAAAAAACAATCCTGGGAGTTGCTCTAAGTGTGGTCCCTACCTCTCCTGCGTCAGGACAGACCCATGAGATCAGGCATGAAGTGTAAATTTGTGGATAATCCCTGCCTGGGTCCTGCCCAGCAGATAAAAACTCCCTGAAGGGAACAGCCTGTACTAGGAGAAGAGGCCCATGGAGCCCCCCAGGGAAACATTGGCATTATCACTTTCACTCCCCCTGTTCCCCCCATGCCTCCTTATTTCTTTAAAATAAGTTTTATTCCTTCATTTTTTTTCCCCTCTCACCTTCTTCCCCCCCCCCCCAGTGGGAAAACAAAAGACAAAGCCAAACAAATCTCTTACAACAAACGGACATAATAAATGCAAAACAAATCCTCACATTAGCCTTGTCCAAAAATTATGTCTCGTTCAGCACCTTGAGTCCATCCCCTCTCTGTCAGGAGCTATGGGCAGTGGCCTTCTGCATCAGTCCTCCGGAATCATGGTTAATCATAATTAATCACAATGATCAGAGTTCTAAAGTCTTTCAGAGTTGTTTGCATTTACAGTGTTGTTTGTTTAGTATGAATTGTGCCCTACTTTGGGTGCACCTCCCTGGGCAGCAAGGTGGTGCAGTGGATAGAACATTGGGCCTAGAATCAAGAAGACTCATCTTCCTGAGTTCAAATCTGGCCCCAGACACTTACTAGCTGTGTGTCCCTGGGCAAGTCACTTAACTCTATTTGCCTCAGTTTCCTCATCTGTAAAATGAGCTGGAGAAGGAAATGGTAAACCATTCTAGTTTCTTTGCCAAGAAAACCCCAAATAGGGTCACAAAGAGTTGGACATGCTTAAAAAACAACTCATCAACAATTTTCCTGTTTCTGCTCACTTTGCTCTGCATCAGTTCACACAGATCTTTTCAGGTTTCTCTTAAACTTTCTCTTTATTTTTTACAGCACAATAGTATTCCATTACATTCACAGACCACAGTTTGTTCAGCCACAGTGATAGATACACCTTTACCTTCCACTTCTTTGCCACTACAAAAAGAGCGGCTACAAATGTTTCCATACAGTTAGGACCTTCTTCCTCTCTCTCTGATCACTTTGAGCTCTATGCCTAGAAGTTGTATCTCTGGGTTAAAGGGTGTGCATAGTTCAGTAACTTTTTGGGCAGAGTTCCAAACTGCAATCCAGAATGACTGGACCAATTCATAGCTTCACCAACAGTGCATCAATACTTCACTCTTATTGTTAAGTACAGAATCTTGTCGTTTTTTACAAATTATCTTTGCTGAGTCCTTTGGTTCTTCTTTTGATGGAGAGTGAATTCTGCTACTTGGCATCAGCTCCATTGTCAGTTTGGGATTGTGCTTTACTTTGGGATTAGGGTAGCCATTGGCAGAAGGAGAAGTCATTGGCCAAATACTGACCTTAAAGGGAAAAAGGGTGGGGAGGACATTGGGAGTCTGGCCCATGGCAGGAATCTTTTCTCTGGAAATCCTCCAAAGTATCTGTGCTTCCCCTGAAAATGAGGTTCTTATCTCCTTTTTACACTATCCTACATGTAAAGACACAGGATAAATACCTGTGGATTTGAGAACAGCTCAAGAGAGAATGCAAACTCTTCAGGCAGTATGGTAGTTTTAAGTCACCCCCTATTGTCCACATAGTAAAATTGAGGCTCCGAGAGAGATCTGGCCCAGCAAGTTGTTGACTGAGCCAGAATTCAAATTTGGGCTCTCTGGGACTGTGGCCAACCATGGAAGTCCCACAGAGTCAAGAATCAGAGGCAGAGGCTTTGAGTAAGGGTATGTCCCAAAGTCAAGTCTGTTTCCTCCTCTCTCAAGTAGGGATAATCCCATCTGGCATCCCATATCACAGTGTCAAATGTGAGGGAAAAACTAAGGAGAAAGGACATCAGGATGACATGATGGTGGCCTTGAAGTATTTGAAAGAAGTCACTTCTCATGTGGAAAATGGAGTAGACTGGGAGCCAATGGAAAACTGGGAAGGGAGATGACTAGGGGAGATTTGGGCTTCACATAAGGGAGTTTACTAACTAAACTGAAATGACCTGGTAGGGAGTCCCTCATCACAGGAGCTATTGAAGCAAAGGCTGGATGTCTAGTTATCAGAGGTGTTGTAGGACAGGGTCCTGTGGAATGGGGTGATTTCTGCAGTCCCTTCCGGCTGTGAGTTTTTGTAATTCTAGATCTTAGGGGCTTTGGAAACCTGCAGCCTCTGATGACTGCCTCCCTCCTCATTTCTCTCCTCCAGTCCCCTCCATATAGCTCTGGGAGTTATGACTCCATCAAAACAGAGGTCAGTGGCTGCCCTGAAGACCTGACTGTGGGCCGGGCTCCCCCAGCTGATGATGACGACGACGACCATGATGACCATGAGGACAATGACAAGATGAATGACTCAGAGGGGATGGACCCTGAGCGCCTCAAGGCCTTCAATGTAAGCTCAGGCCTTAGTCCCTGCTCTTGTGTCACTTCCGCCCCAGCCCAGATCCTGGGTCATGCTAGCCGGGGTCCCCAGTTCTCTCCTGCCTCTCCCTCACTTTGCCTTCTCTTGTCTACATTCTCCCTGCCGACCTGTCCTGTTATCCCCTCCCCTCCTTCCAGATGTTCGTGCGCCTTTTTGTTGATGAGAATTTGGACCGCATGGTGCCCATCTCCAAGCAACCCAAGGAGAAGATACAGGCCATCATAGAGTCCTGCAGCCGCCAGTTTCCTGAGTTTCAGGAGCGAGCCCGCAAACGCATCCGCACTTACCTCAAATCCTGCCGTCGTATGAAGAAGAATGGCATGGAAATGGTAAGACCCCTCCTGCCTTCAGTGCCCTCCCTGCCTTCCCTTTTGTTTGTTTATTTCTAACCCTGTATCAATCACTTCCCATCTTCCTCTTTCCCCTTCTGCTCTTGTCTTTGAGAAGGGCATTGTGCTCTAATCCTCCCATTTAGGGTTCCCCAAACACTTTCCAGATAACCACCCTGTGAACTAGGGATTCTTACTCTGTTTTTTGTTCTACACGCCATTCACAATGTGGTGAAGCCAAGAGACTCCTTCTCAAACTATGTTTTTAAATGCATAAAATGAAATATATAAGATTACAAAGGGAACCAATTATGTCCAAAGAGTTATCAACATATTTAAAGCAAAACAACAAAATCAGGTTCCTGGACCCCAGGTTAAGAATCATTGCAGGAGAGTCAGTATTGTCTTCATTTAGAGATGAGGAAACTCATAGATGTACCTTGGCATAGTTTGGTACAGTGGAAACAGTGCTGGCTCGGGAATCAGGGAACCCAACTTCAAATGCCGCCTCTTGGGACTGTAACCTCCGTGACCATCATTTGCCTACTACTCACTTTGCTTCTCTATAACGTGATGGAGTTTAGAAGGGCCTGTCTAGCTCTGGATGCATAATCCAGTGAAGTGTAACATGATCAATAACTGGCAAACTTTTAATTTTCCCGATTTTGAGGTTGGCACCCCACCAGTACAGTCTTTTCTCATAGATAGCAGTGGGCTTGTAGCAAAGAGATTTGGGTTCCAGGCTTCTCTACCATTGGCTAGCTATGAGAGCTGGGCACATTGCCTTCCCTCTGAGCCTTGGTTTACTCCTTACATCTATTTTGCAGGTTTGTTGTGACTAAAGTGCTTTGTAAATTATAAAAATGTGTTAGTCCTGTTAATGTTTCTCTTTTCCCTTTCTTGTCCCCGTCATTCCTTCCTGTACATGTAAATCACTGCATTTCCCAGCTTCACTCCCTTTTCCTTCTCCAGACTTCCACAAGTCTTCCCTAAGCTAGACCCTTATTCCCCACTGAAGATGGGGAAGTAATGCTCCTTCCTTACTGACATTTCCTCTTCTCTGCTTCTGATACCCCCTACTTGCCCTCAGATACAGCCAAGTGATTTCATCACAGAGCTCTGGACTTGGATCAGGACAGCTGAGTCCAAAGCCCAACTAACTATGACTACAGGTCTGACTCTAAAGGTTTGTTATTTCATTTCCCCAAGCCTCATTTCTTCATTTGTGTAAAAAACCCCCAACAATTTTAGGGCTTAAACTAGATGATTTCCGAGGTCCCTGCCAGCAGATCCTTTGGTCTATTTTCTGAGAGCACGTCTATTGCTGACATTTTGGGAGGCCGGTAGCATCCTAAGTTGCTCTCTCTTTCCTAGACCAGACCCACTCCTCCCCACCTGACCTCAGCCATGGCTGAAAATATCCTGGCAGCTGCATGTGAGAGCGAGACAAGAAAAGCAGCCAAGAGGATGAGACTGGAGATCTACCAGACATCCCAGGTATGGAGTCAGCCCTGTTGACCCCTGTCGGGGTGAGGAGGGAGGACACACACACTGTCCTAGCAGCCTGGGGGCCCGGGCCAGCTGAAATTAGCAGGAGAAAACTGATGAGAGAGTGAAGTAGGGGACGCAAAAAATGAAAGGGGATGAAAAGGCTGGGGTGGGAAGGGCTAAAGAATTAAGCTGTCTGAATGCAGACGAGGCCAGGGCACAGGATCCCAGGGACAAGCCATTCAGGAGCTATGAGGAGTATTCCAGTGGAAGCAGGTCCATCAGACCCTGGTGGCTAGAGTGTCACAACCGATCTAGTTTCTAGAGTGTGAAAGGAAAAGTAGCAACAACAGCTGCTGACATTCTGAGCAGGCCACTGGTGCCCCCCCCCCGCCCCCCAGAGGAAACTGCATGCCCAGGCCCACAGTGGAGGGCATGGGACTCAAGGACAAGAGATCCCATTGTGCAGGACAGCAACAGCTTACAAATCCCTCCTTTGCACCACTTCGGGAGATAGTCTTATCTTCATTTCACAGGTAGGGGTTAGTGAAGGAAGTGTTTCCTAGTAACCAGAGACTGTGAAAAGAGAAATGGGCTCCTTGCCCCTTTTCCTCTCTGCACCTGATGAATCCCTTTGGTCCCCTTGCCTAGGATGAGCCGATCGCTCTTGACAAGCAGCATTCCAGGGACTCTGCAGCCATCACCCACTCGACCTACTCACTGCCAGCTTCCTCATATGCCCAGGATCCCGTCTACATCAACGGCAGCCTGAACTACAGCTACCGCAGCTATGGGGCTTTGGGCAGCAGTCTGCAGCCCCCAGCTTCCCTCCAGACAGGAAATCACAGTAACGGTGAGGCTGGGGCAGGGGTAACTCAAATCTGTTCTTATTTATCTTTCATTTTTAATTGTTTTGTTTTGTTTTGCTTTTTGGAGGGGGAAAGGCAGGGCAATTGGGGTTGAGTGACTTGCCCAAGGTCACATGACTTGTTTTTGTGTTAAGTGTCTGAGGCCGGATTTGAACTCAGATCCTCCTGACAGCAGGGCTGGTGCTCTATCCATTGCGCCACCTAGCCACCCCAAATCTGTTCTTATGATATAGACTCATAGACTGTCAGAATTGAAAGAGGCTCTAGAGATTATCTGGTCTAAACATTTTATTTTACAGATGGGGAAACTGAGGCCAAGGGAGGGAAAGTGACTTTTCTAGTGGAATTGGCAGACTGGGATTAATTCAATTCAACTAACATTTATTAAGCATCTGCTGTGTGCCAGGGACTATACTAGGGACATAACATCCCTTTAAGGTAGGGTGGTGGCTAGTTTTAACATTCCATCTTCTAGAATTAACCCCATTTTAGCCAATGAGCCTCAGCAAAGAGAAGGGATTTATTTGCTCAAGGTGGCAGAGACAGTAAGGGACAGAATCACAGATAGCCCCATCACAAGGCCAGTGCTCTTTCTACAATTCCATCCATGGCTCAGGCATCCGAGTTGCTGGGTGTCCCCATCTCAAGTTGCAACTCTTTCCTGAGAAAAGGAGTTCCTCACTTCCCACCCCTGCTCGAGAATCACACTCTTAGGATCTCATTGGATACTCCCATCCATCACCTGAAGAATGAGGCCTTGGGAAGGTAGAAGCATGTCTAGACATGCTGGTAGGAGACCTGGGTTACAGTTGTGTCTCTGTTCTCAAGTATTATCTGTGTGACCCTGAGTTGGTAATTTACCCCTTCTGAGCCTTACTTTTCTCATATCTTAACTGTATTTATATTCTGTCTCTACAACCTAAGATTATTGTAGAGGAAAATGGTTCATAAAGCCTAAGGTGATAGAAATGTGAGCTGGTACTGTTATGCCTACTTTAGAGATGGTGGAAAAATAAGGCCCACGGAGGGAAAGGGAGTTGTCTAAAGTGGCTCTCCCTTCCTCCATCTCAGCCCCAGAAGAGGCAGCAGAAAAGAAGCCCAGGCCAGAAGTCCCATGTTCGAGTCCTGTTTCTCTGCCTCTGACTCTATGTCCTTGAGTAAATTACCCCTCTGTTCTGAGCCTTGGTTTTTCCTTTAAAAAGTGAGGGGCTTGGAAGGCAGCTCTGAAGTCCTTTCCAGCTCTGCCATTTTGTGGTTCCATAGATTCCTTCCCTTGCCCCTCTTCCAAGAGCCTCCTGTTCCCAGGAACATCCTCAGAGTGGGCCTGTTCTGTGTAAGGCATGTGCTCCCTGCTCCAAGATGAGATGGAATACAAAAACTGGAAGAAATTCAGGGCAGGATAAGAGGGCAAGACCCCATCATCTCTCCTGTAGCTGGCTCGCTGGGACTGCCTAGTTTGGGGCTGACATGCACCCCTAAATTCTCTTGGCCACTGGTTGAAGCAGGTGGGACAAGCCATTATGAAATTTTATCATCCCGTCTGGCTCCCCATCTCTGTTTTGTTTAGTTCATTGAACATTTGTCAAGAGCCTCTTGGGTGCAAAGGTAAAAGTCATCCTCCTCCAGTGCCTTGGCCGGACACACAGGTGACCCTCAGAGGTTCTCGGAGGCTGTTCCAGCAGAACATGAGCTCTGGAAGTTTCTACACTAAGGGTAGGGCCTAGCTGAGCTCAGGGAGGCTCATCACTGGATGGGTCAATGTGGGCAGTCTCCAGCCTCATTGAGAGGCTACAACTTGGAGCTAGGTCAGTGGAGGGAGCTCCATAGCAGGTGAAACTGGATTCTTGAAGAATGGATACAGGAGTAGGGCGTAGGCCCTGGGGAAGACACAGACATCTACCTGGAAGTCACTTGGCCTAGGAAAGTAAGCAGAGGGACACAGGTGATAGATAGCCATGCAGTCATGGCAGAAGTGTAATGCAGCCCTAGAGATTGGAGGATGGGAAGAAGTCTGAGGCTGGAGAGCTCCCTTGAATGATGGGGAAAATTTTGCACAGGTGTGCCTACTCTAGGGCAGTGGGAGGCTTGTTTCAGGCCTGGAGGATCTCCTTTGCCATTCATTTACAGTAGGATAACATGGAAACCTCCAGGAGAGGGGCAGGGATCTGGACTCATCAGAAGAGGCTCCTTGGCTAGCTTCAGGTCCTATGCGCTTCCATGGTCCTTCTGCCTTCTTCCTTCCCATTCTCCACTTTGGCCCAGTGGTCCCCTGGGTCCAAAGCCCTCCTCTCCTGATTCATTGCAGGGGAATCTCAGGGAGGATATTTTGGGGGAGCCTACCCAGGCCTAAGTGATCATCTATCTCTACTCTCATGCCTCCACACTCAATTCAGACATTTATAGCTGCTTCCATTGTGCAAGGGGCTACGCTCCTACGTCCTAGTAGGGACACAAAGAAAAATGTTTTCCTCAGAGGGGCCCAGAAAGAAACAGCGTCCTACCTACTCTGTACCTACCCAGAGGCAAATTAACCGCCAATGAGCATAGCCAGTGGGGGGGAGGGGCATTTAAATAGGATTCGCAGGGCCTGTCTGCCCTTTCCCAAGTGGTCCATTTCCATTCTCGGGTTTCTCTTAGGTGCTGCCCTGAGTCCTGTCCTGAGCATAAATCATCAGATTTAGTGCAGGAAGGGCCCTTAGACAAGAACATTAAAATGGATTGTCAAAGCTTAAAGGGTGCTTAAAGATTATGTAGTCTAGGAGTTTTTAACCTGGGGCCCATGAAACTTGTTTCTTTAATATTTTAATAACTGCTTTTCAGTATAATTGGTTTGCTTTGTAATCTGATATGCATTTAAAACATGATTCTGAGAAGGCCCCATAGGCTTTACCAGATGGCCAAAGGGGTTCAGGACACAAAAGAGTTGAAGAACTCTTGACCTAGTTAAGCTTCCATGTTTTATATAAGAGAAGGAAACTGAAGCCTGGGGAAGTTAGGTGACTTACCCAGGGTCACACAGGCCTCTGACTCTGAATCCATTGCATTCCTGTTATACTGCAGCTAACCTCAGAGTACACATACTTGTCATGGAGTATGATGTCACCGTCAAGGCCATGGAGCCCAAAACAGAATCTGGTGTTTTAGAGGAGGCCCCAAGAAGTAGCTCTACTAGAAAGAAGTAATCTGCCTGAGGTCATTCAGCCCTAAGAAGTTACTTCTTCCCTGCCCATGCATGAGGCGGAGCTCCTCTGAATGCCCTTTGGAGATGACTTGTCTTTTTTCTCCTGCTGTAAGGCAGAAAGAGGTCTGGGCTGGGGATCCAGTGGTCTGAGTCCTGCCTCCACCACAGATTCACTATGTAAATAGACTGGGCAATTCACCACCCCTCTCTGGGCCTCATTTTACCATTTATAAAATGAGAGAAGCCCCTACCTAGTCTAGGTCCCTTCTTTGGTCACTAATCTCTTTGCCTTGTTTATCCTGTTCCCTTGGTCCATCTATAAGTGCCCTCTGATTTCTAGCCAGTAAAAATCTTAATTCTCTCTTGAAAGGGCTCCCCTCACCCGCAGCCATGGCACAGGGCCTGACTGGATCATGTTGCAGGCTCAGATCCGGTTTCCCTCCCCTTGCTTACCTCTGTGTCTCCTCACTTCTATCCTAACGAAATATAGGTTAGGGAATACTGCCACTTATCCGGGCTCCCCCAGACATGGTTCCTTGGGACAGTCTTGGCTTAAAGAGGCTTTTCTCTGGTGATGAGCGACAGCTCCAGGGCTGCACATTCTTTTGATTCATGCTTTCATATCATTAATGAGAAGGGTGGAGGCAGCCACCGCTCTGTTTGCTTACTCTCTCACTCACACGGTAGCCTTTTTCAAGTGTAGTAGTAATCCTAGAAGCCATGATTTTCTTGGTATGAGTACTCTCTCCATGACACAGATAACTTCCCTGTCATTTTTCATGAGTTTCTATGGACAGTAAGACCCGTCCCTCTACATTTGTCCACTCTGTCCCTTGGGGTCCATCACCAACCATATCCATACTTGAATCCTTCCAACCTTGATAGAACCGTCCAGGGTTGAGATTGCACTGACATCCTTCCAGATTCTAGGGTCACCTTCATTTCACTATGAGACATGATATGGAGACTTCCTGGTTAACTCTCCTTAAGGCTTACAAAGCACTTCTCCTTGCAACCAGCCTGCAGACAATCAGTAATACAGTTAAGATCATCACCCCTGCTCACAGAAAAGGGGAGGCTCTTTCCTCGCTCTTTGTCTTTGGCTACACAGTAAAGAGGCAGACCCAGAACTAGTTCTTCTTCCATGATACTGCTGTCTCTCATTGTTAATTTTTAAAATTCTTTCTGGTATGGTTTCCATTACTTAGACAATTACTATAGCAATATCACATCTCTCTTCTGAGTTAATAATGCTTTCATAGAGTAATGGGCAAAAGGCTTAGTTCCTTGAAAACAGTTGGGAGTAACTGAGTCAGGAGACTGGGTCCTTGTCCTGACTGACAACCTCAGTGGTATCATATCCCCCTTTGGGTCTCAGTTTCCTTTTTTATAAAATGAGGGCAAAGGACCAGCTGATCTCTTAGCTCTCTTGTGATTCTAGCCAGTATATTACTGACAATATCACCTTGGAAAATAATAGGATAGGGCTGGCAGGTACCATAGAGATGTTCTGGTAGAATCTCCTCATTTTATAGAGGGTCAGAAAAAAGAAGTGTTTTCTAAGATCACACAAGTTGTTTGTTTTTTGTTTTTTGGATGGGGGAAGGCAGGGCAATTAGGGTTAAGTGACTTGCCCAAGGTCACACAGCCAGTAAGTGTTAAATATCTGAGGTCAAATTTGAACTCAGGTCCTCCTGACTCCAGGGCCAGTGCTCTATTCACTGCACCACATAGCCACCCAATCATACAAGTTGAAGGAAAAGGTAGGGATCCTCTGTCTCCCATCAAATGTGATTTTAGGGATATCCATTGTCCCCTCTTTACAGTTTTGTGGGAGGGGGTTGGGGAATGGGCTTAAGGGTAGGCAAGAATAGTTGCTTATGGGTCAGAGGTCAAAGCACCTCTTCTTCCTTTTGCCTCTCACCTCATACTTCATCAAAATAAAAAAAAAAACAAACAAAAACCTGAAACCATTCATGTCAAGCTCCTACTTCCCCTCCCTCCTTCTTTCTCTCATTCCCCTGCTGCCATCCCCTACTCTTCCCTCTTTTGCTCTAGTTTCTGATGAGAAGGTGGGCTTCTCTCCTTGCCAAGGCTAATCCCTCTACATAAGCCCATGGTCCTGGCCCCTGCCATCTTCCCCAGGAAATCACTCCCCTTAACATTTCTTCTCCAATCTTTAGTCTCTCCCTATAACTTCATTCCCTGATTTTTACAAACACTTTACATTTCTCCCATCTTTAAAAAAAAGCCCTCATTAGATTCTATCATCCTGTGTCTCTCCTTCCCCCTTCAGCTAAACTCCTTGGAAAAGCAGTCTAACCTCTGTTTCTAATGCCTCTCCATCAGACCACCTGCAGTGTGGCTTCTGATCTCATTGTGCCACGAAACTGCCCTCTCCAAAGTTCTAATGACCTCTTAATTGCCAAATCTGATGGCCTTTTCTCAGACCTTGTCCTTAGTTTCTCTGCTGATCCCCTTCACCCTTCCTCCTTCCTGGAGTCTCTTCTCTCTATGGCCGCTAGGTGGTGCAGTGGATAGAGTGCTGGGCTTGGAATCGGGAAGACTCATCTTCCTGAGTCCAAATCCATCCTGAGACGATAATTAGCTGTGTGACCCTGGGCAAGTCACTTCACCCTGTTTGCCTCAGTTTCCTCCTCTGTAAAATAAGCTGGAGAAGGAAATGTCAAATCATTCCAGTATCTCTGCAAGAAAACCCCAAAGGAGGTCTTGAAGAGTCAGACACGACTGGGAAATAACTAAACAATGACTTTTTCTGGTTCTTCTCCTACCTGTTCCACCATACTTTCCTCTCCTTTGCTAAATATCCCAAAGCTCTCTCCTAGATCTCCCCCCTACACTCTGTACTACCCCATTTGGTGATCGCCTCAGTTCCCATGGTTTAACTCTGTGCATGGAGTTCTCAGATCCATCACTTTAACTGTCATGCCTCTCCTGATTTCCTCATCATCAGCCGCCTTTTGGACATTTCAAACTGGATGTGTCCTTTCGACACCTCGAACTCACTGTGTCCAGAACAGAACTCATTATCTTTTCCTGTAAGCCATCCCCTCTTATGTGCTTCTCCATTCCAGTCAGGGCAGGGGCAGCCTTCCAGTCAGAGAGGCTCACAAACCTCCGTCACCCTCAGCTCTCCGTTCTTGTCCCACACAGCCCATCAGTCACCAAACTCTGTTCCTTTCTCCACAGCCTCTCTCTTCTCTCCACTCACCCAGCTGCCACCCAGGTCCTTAAAACCTCATCACTTTTCACTTGGAATATTGTAAAACCCTCCCTCCTTCCCTCAAGTCTCTCTCTCCAGTTCATCAGCCAGATTGCTATGAAGTAATTTTCCTAAGGCACAAGTCTGTGTGATCCCCTTGCCCACCCGCCCTTACTCAGCGGTCCAGCTATGCTGGCCTGTTCGCTGTTCTTCCACATGATGCTTCATCTCCCATCTCAGTACCTTTACACTGGCTGTCCACAGTGCCCAAAACGTTCTTTACCCTCAGCTCCACCTCTTAGAGTTCCCAGCTTCTTTCAAGTTTAGCTTAAGCTCTGCCTTCAGCAGGAGGCCTTTTCTGGCTCCCCAAGTTCCTCTCAAAGGCTACCTTATATCTACTTTGTATGAATTTTATAGGTACCTATTTCTGTACATGTCTCTCCCATTAGGGTTTAAGGTCCTTGAGGGGATTTGGTTTGGGTAGTAATGTCAGTGGTTTGGAACTGTTGACTTCACCTATTATACTGGCATCTGTCTGGAGGAAATCCCTCTAGATCAGAGGTTCTTAACCTGGGATCCACAGACTCCCAAGGAGTCTTCAGTCCATGGATAGATTCTAGGTGGTCTGGGAACTTATGGGAACAAAATTTATTTTATTTTCACCAGTCTCTATCTGAAATTTAGTATTTCCTCCAATTATTTAAACATTATTCTAAGAAGAGGTCTATCAGCTTTATCAGTCTTCCAAAAGGGGTTCATCTCACACACACACACACACACACACACACACACACACACACACACACACAC